>NW_016107900.1:213554-236384 GCF_001604975.1 Cebus imitator
AAAAAAAAAAAAAAAAAAAAAAATTTAAAAACCCAACAATACCAGTATTACTAAAAATAGCAGCTAATATGCACTGAGTGCTTGCTTTGAGTGTGGCATTACTCTAAGTTCTTCACATGTAGTATCTTATTTAATCTTCATAACAATATATTTTGCTATTGAGGAAACTTTGAGTCAAAGAAGCTAAGTACCTTACCTAAAGTCACATATCTATTACACAGCAGATCCAGGACCCAAATACAGAAGAAGAATGGAGTTTTAAAAGATAGATATTCTGGAGGAAGATTACCTAAAATGTACTGTGTATCCATAGTCCACGTAGCGTAACCAAACTAGGCCTGTTTCCTAATGTAAATATTGGAACAATGTTTGTACTCACCCCATGGAAAGGTCTTGAGAATTAAATTTGTCAATACATGCAAAAGACGTAGATTTTCTGTCTGACACATAGTAAGAATCATGGAAGTATTATCATTAATATCCAGAGTCCATGCCTCCCAAATAAATATCCCACAGCAATTCGCTTTTACAACTGTACATTCTAGAACTGCTTGGACTATGTACTACAGTCAAAGCAATTGTCACTTACCATCTTCACATAAACCGCATCTCTCTCTTGCCTCTGAGCCTAAAGAACATGTCTCTCCCTTTATTTCCTAGCCCTTGCTTTATTCTCTCTACCAAACTCCAGCTGTACCTAAATACCTATAATCAGAAAAGACATCAAGGAATGATTTGAAATTTCCCACATGCACCACCTTTCTGCCTAGCCCTGAAGGTACCGCAAAGGCAGAAACTCTAATAGTACCATTCAGCAGCAATTAAGAACCACAAAATTGATTATCACAACCAATACTTTGGCATTAATCTCATAAAGAATCCTTCAATTTTACTTGTATTCATTTGTGTGCATGGGAAAGACTTTAAAACAGGGCTTTTCGATGTTTCAACATTCCACTTGGAAATAGTTTTACTTCTTCAATGTAAATCTTCTTTCCAACGTAAATCTTCTTTCTTCTTCACAGATTTTGTATATCAAAGGGGTTTTGTTTTGTTTTGTTTGATTATTTGTAGACATAATGCAAAAATGATTTATTTGGATGGAGGAGCCAGAAGAAGACAGCACACTTAAAAATATGGGTCCAGAACTAAAGGAAATCATGGGAATGTATATTCCTTGAAATACAAAGAAATATTTCGGAGTTATATAAGCTTCCAAATGTTATAGAATTGAATCCAAGCAAACCTTTATATAGGTTGGAAAACCCCGTTGACAGGGGGTTACATATGTCATTGCTATGTCCATCCTTAGAAGTTGCAGTTGTTTATTTCATACAGTTTGAGGACTTTCATAAGGACCCTTTTTCTAAATACATAACAACAAGCCATGCTGCCTCAAGAGACAATGTTATGAATTTTTTGTATTATACTTTAAGTTCTGGGGTACATGTGCAGATTGTGCAGGATTGTTACATAGATAATACACATGTCATGGTGGTTTGCTGCATCCATCCCCCCATCATCTACAGTAGGTATTTCTCCAATGTTATCCCTCCCAAATCCCCCACCTCCTGCTATGTCTCCCCTAGCTCTCCCAACCCCCCAACAGAAGACAATGTGTGATGTTTCCTTACCTGTGTCCCTGTGTTCTCATTGTTCAACACCCACTTATGAATGAGAACATGCAGTGTTTGGTTTTCTGTTCTTGTTTCAGTTTGCTAAGAATGATGGTTTCCAGATTCATCCATGTCCCTGCAAGGACATGAACTCATCCTTTTTCATGGCTGCATAGTATTCCATGGTATATATGTGCCACATTTTCTTTATCCAGTCTATCATTGATGGGCATTTGGGTTGGTTCCAGGTCTTTGCTATTGTAAACAGTGCTGCAATGAACATACATGTTTATGTGTCTTTATAATAGAATGATTTATAATCCTTTGGGTATATACCCAGTAATGGGGTTTCTGGGTCAAATGGTATTTCTATTTTTAGATCCTTGAGGAATCACCACACTGTCTTTCACAATGGTTGAACTAATTTAGACTCCCACCAAAGGTGTAAAAGTGTTCCTATTTCTCCACACCCTCTCCAGCATCTGTTGTCTCCAGATTTTTTAATGATCGCCATTCTAACTGGCGTGAGATGATATCTCAATGTGGTTTTGATTTGCATTTCTCTAATGACCAGTGATGATGAGCATTTTTCATATGTATGTTGCCTGCATAAATGTCTTCTTTTGAAAAGCATCTGTCCATATGTTTTGCCAACTTTTTGATGGGGTTATTTGTTTTATTCTTGTAAATTTGTTTAAGTTCTTTGTAGATTCTGGATATTAGCTCTTTGTCAGATGGGTAGATTGCAAAAATTTTTTCCCATTCTGTTCATTGCTGGTTCACTCTAGTGATAGTTTCTTTAATGACTTTTTTTTGTTATTGGAGGTATTTATTCTTAAAAGATCTCTATGAAGTACAAGTACTTCTAGAAAGAGACATCTGTTTGAGATGGTGTAATGAATTCATTCTTTATCTCTCTATTCCAAACACAAAGTTATGATGTACAAATTTAAGAAGAGAAAAAACAAAAGGATGTAATTGTGATCCAAAATAATATGGTTATCTCAGAGAACCTGAAGTAGGACAAAATAAAAGCATAAAATGGTAAGTGAGCCTGAAGCCACTTCTAGGTTCTCTTTTTAGAAGCAGGCTGAGGTAGCTGGAGGTCCAGCTGCTGTGGGGTAAATAAATTAAAAGTGCTTTGAACAAGTTCTATGTCTGATCCAGGCTTAACCCTGAGCGCTTGAATAGATCTCATCACTTTCTTCAGTCATTGAGATAAGAAAATGCTCTAAACTCAACAGAGTTGAATAAATCCTTAATGAATTGGAAGAAATTTCTGAGAAAATTAATCCAGGATATAGCACTAAGAGAAAGTAATTTTAAAATATATAAAGGATACATTAAGAGACATGAAGGATAGGCCAAGAATTTCAAGTATTTATCTCATAAAACTTCCAGAAGCAAATAAATGGAATGGCCTAAATGGACTCTTTGAGATTTTAAGTTTTCCCTACAAAGAAATAATAATATTTGAAGTAGGATATGTTAATCAACTTGATTCAATCATTCCATAATGTATACATGTGTGGAAACATCAGTTGTACCCCATATATATGTAAAATTATTTGTCAATTAATCATAAAATTTATGAAACACAATGAGATATCACCTCACATTTGTTAGACTGACTATCAAAAAATGAAAGTTAGGAAGCGTTGGTGGGGTTGTAAAGCAATGGAAATCCTTGCACACCATTAGAGGGAATGTAAATTAGTCTTGAAAAACAGTATAGAGTTTCTACAAAAACTAAAAGTAGAATTACCATATGATTTAGCAGTCTCACTTCTGGGTATATAGCCAAAAGAATTGAAATCAATATGTTGAAGAGGTATCTTCAATCTCATGTTCGTTGTAGTATTATTCACAGAAGTCAAGATATGAAAACAACCAAAGCACCCATCAGTGGATGAACAGATTTTTTAAATGTGTGTGTGTGTGTGTGTGTGTGTGTGTGTGTGTGTGTGTGTGTGTGTATAGAATACTATTCAGTCTTTATAAAGCAAGAAATTCTGTCACTTGCAACAACATGAACTTAAATGACATTATGTTAAGTGAATTAAGCTAGGCACAGAGAGACAGATACTGTATGCTCTCACTTTTATGTGGAATATAAAAAAGCTGAATTGATAGAAATAGAGAGTAGAATGGTGATTACCAGAGGCTGGAGAGGAGGATGGATGGGAGAAGAGGAGATGTTAATCAAAGGATAGAGAGTTTCAATTAGATGGGAGGAATAAGTTCTGGTGACCTATTGCACAGCATGGTGACAGTAGTTAATAATAATGTATATTTCAAAATAGCTAAAAGAGAGAATTTTAAATGTTCTCACCACAACAAAATGATAAGTATGATTAGCCTGGTTTGGTCATTCCATAATGTATACATATATTGACATGTACCCCATAAATATGTGCAATTATATACACAATTACAAATAAAAAGAAAACTTTAAAAAATGAAAGAACTTTTTGAAGATATAATAGCTGAGAATTTTGTAGAACTAAAAACAGCTCCTTTGACTGAAAGTGCATTCCAAGCACCAAATAGGCTAAATAAAAATAAATCTATCCCTAGAAAAACCTTATAAAACTGCAGAGAAACAAGTTAGAGAATCTTAAATGATATTAGAAAGAAAAGACAGATAATAAAAGACTGAGCTGATTTCTCAACTGAACAAAAAGTCCATAGACAATAAAATGATATGTTCGAAGTACTAGCAGTGAGAAAGGACTGTGAACTTGGAATTTTATACTCAATTAAATGATCATTTATGAGCAAGGCCACTATAAAGGCATTTTCAAACCTGCAACGACTAAGAAAATTTATTATAGGTTCTTATTAAAAGCATTTTTAAAAAATGCATCTAAAAAAGAAGAAAAACACAGAATGAAGGTGTTATTTCTGAAAACTATAATGAGAAGATAAATTGACCAAATACGTCAGTAAATTCAATTTTCCATTTTAAAAATGAATATTTTAAGGGCAGAGTCACAATTTTAAACTGAGTTGGCAAACTTTTTCAGTAAAGATACAGATAGCAATTATCTTAGCCCAGAGATGCCATACGGTTTCTGCTGCAACTACATACTGTCATTGTAGGGCAAAAGCAGCCATAAGCAATGAGTAAATGAGCATGGCCGTGTTTGAATAAAATGCTGTTTTAAAAAGACGTGGCTGAATGGTGGTCTGTATAGCTCCAGGACCTCTTCTTTGAACAATGCAGCGTTGCCATTAAAGCATGTTAAATTTCTCTTTTTAGTTGAGAAAAGGATACAAAGATTGGGTAATTCTACATTTTCTTAGAATATCTGTAGAAGGAGAAATGCCTTGAACTTTTATCAGCTATTACTAAAGTGGAGCATAGTTGAAGGCAAGGCCCTTCGGAAAGAAAACACAAGGTAGAAATCTGTCAGACACTCATGGGAAAAAGGGAGGGGCAGACAAGACATTTTACATATATGATATTTTTGTCTAGGCTGGCTCTGGGGTATTACTTCTGTGGTAATTAATCATAAGCTGTTTTTCACTAAATAATTGCACTCATCTTTCAGTTTCAGCTTAAATTTTCCTTGCTCTCAAGTCTGGGTGAAGTGTTCTCCCCGTATGCCTCCTATAGCACCTTTAAACATATACTTAATGTAACACTTAATACATTTGATCATATTTGCTAGTCTGTCTGTGGTTTTTCTCATAGAAAATGAGTTATGTGAAAGAAAGTGTCATGATTGTCTCATTCACTATTACGTTCTTCATGCCAGGACATGGCAGATACTGCACAGATGTTTGTTAAATGAATAAATAGCTACTTCTGTTGAATTAATGTCACATGAACATGTACCAAGATATATGACTTCTGTTTCTGTGGTTACATTATCTCGATCTTTCAAATTTATTTAACCAACAAATAATAAATTAGCACTCACTATAGGTAAAGCACGATTCTAGATTCTGAGTATATAAGCAGTGAACAAAATACTCCCTGTCTCATATAGTTTACATTCTAATGGGGATGAGAGATAATAAACATATAAAAATGTTTACAAGTGGAAAACCTTGATTACCAGTGAAATAATTGCTCTTTGATGGGTCAGGACTTTAGCAACAGAGTTAACATCAACCATCAGTAAATAAGAAAGATGGTGGAGATAGACAAATTTGGTTGAATCTGTATTGAACTCATTGTGTCTGTCATGTTACACTGTTTAGTAAACCCATAACATCAGCTTATTTATTTGTCACTTAATAGAAAACATTCTAAAATATCCAGCTAATTAATACTGCTTAAGTAGTATAGTGGGATAAAAAGCACTCTAATGAATATTAGAATCAGTTTCTAGACTTAGGCTTGCCATTCACTTATTGTGTGACCATAGCCAAGTAAATTATTTCTTCTCTCTGAGCCTCAGTTTTTCCCATTAGAGAACTGGGCTGAATCAAAGAATTTAGTCATTTACTTATTTCCTTACAACCTTAATTTTTTTATCACATTTGAATATCATATCTGTTATCATTTACCTAATAATTATTAGGTAATAATTGTTATTACCTAATAATTTCTTTAAATTAAAACACATATGTTTTGTGTTTAGTAGTAAATAATTTTGGTGAAATCATGATTATAATATACTAAAGTGTTTCCTGGTGAATCTTATTAAATTCACAACTATTAAAATATTTTTAATGCCACCTTTCAACATACCATAAGTAGCATTTCTGTATCATTGGGAAATGCTGGATTAAATGACTTTCAAGTCCTCCTTGAGTTCTAAATATTAATATTTGATGAGGTCTTTTGTATGATCATTTTATCTCAAAGGCTCCAGATATTTCTTTCAACATGTAAAACACTTACATTATATATATATATATGTAAATGCTTAGTATTTGAAAACAAAACCTGTACTTTGCTTGAATATCTTTTTTCTCTTTCTCAAGTACCCAACTGAAATACTTTCCGGGGCACATTTGTGGGCCTTTCTCAGACATATTTGTGAAACTTAGAGTTTTACATAGTATATCCTTTTGCATCCTTTTTTCGTCAGCTTATCCGTGTCTTTAAATTTAAAATATATCTCTTGCAGATAGCATTTATTTAGGTCTTTTTTGTTTTTTATCCAGTCTTGTAAATCTCTGCCTTTTAATGTGGAGTGTTTAGTTAATTTATATTTAAATTATTGAGATGGTTGGCTTTAAGTCTACCATTATTTTTTATTATTTTTTGTGTCAATTGCTTCAGAGCTTACAATGTGCACCCTTATCTTATTAAATACATTTTAGGCAAATCCTATGTAGGTAGAATGCCATTTGATAATTTACCAAGCATAGTAAAATGTCTACATGATGTCTGTATCTCCTGAAATCAAAATTCAAAACCCTAGGACTACCATTTTCCCTTAGGCACTGCTATATCCATGCCATATTGTTTATAGAAAAAATGGCATTTAATTCAACTTAAATTTGCAAGCAAAGACAATTAGTGGGGATGTCTCTAGAAAGGCTGCATAAAGAAAGCTGTTTTCATCAGGATAGGTTAAGCTGTGCTTCAGTAACACACTCCCAAATCTCAGTAACTTCAAAAAACTAAAGATGAATTCTTGCTCATGCTGTGTATTCATCAAAGGCAAGCAGGGGTTTCTGCTTCACCTTGTCTTTTCTTAGGATCCAGGGTGATGAAATAGCCATATGCTGGAACATTGTTTACCATCATGGCAGAGGGAAGGAGAGCTCTAATTAATACATCTATTAAGTACTCAGCCAGAAGTGACACATGTCACTACTGCTTGCAAGCTATTGGCCAGAACTAGTCACACAATCCTGCACAACAACAAGGGTACAGATAGTACAACCCTATTATAAGTTAGAGGAGGACAGAATTGTAATATTTAGCAAATGACATTAACGATTACCACCTGTGCTTTCAATTGTTTGTGTGTTGTTTCTTTTTGTTTTTTGGAGAATTTTTTTGCAGGTTCCAGAGTCTTTGCTCCCAATAGGTTGATGCTGCTCTGTCCTTTTGGCACTGGTTTTAAAAGCAACAGTAAATATTCCTAGAAAAGCATAAACCAATGATAAATAGATGCTTTGGGGGAGTGCTATGAGTTGTTGGGAAAAACAGAACTGAGTGATGAACATTGGTAGAAATGTTTCTTTCCACTCTATGTGGAAACCCTCTGTGACAGAATCAATGTCTGCCCTCAAAACTGTTTCAGTGTGAAAAGTGAAGCCCAGGAGTAGATTGTATTAGTTTAATAATGGGGCAAGTCAGTTGCACCCAAAGTTAAAGAAGTTTTGGAGGCAAATATTTGAGTAAAGGCAAGGAGAATCTCTGAGATAAAGGGAAGGCAACTACCACTAAACTACGTAAATAGTTGTAAGCTGCTTGGGATCTTAGCCCTTTCTGAAGGAGAATTTTTAAATCAGAGTTTTAAGACTAGATGTATGCTCTGCTCACAGAAAGCAGAAAGTGAAGAACAAAGACCGATAACTCCCATGAATTAGGTTCTGGTAAAACTACAGGTACTCTTCGAAGTGTTCAAAATATCCCTAAGAAGTAGTGATTCAGAAATTCAGTATTACAGAAAACATCTACCACGCTTCTTGGGGAAAAAAAGCAGAAGATAAACCTAAATAATACACAAACGTGCAAAATTAAAAACAAAGCCATGTTTTTTTCTCCTTGTCGTACTCTCTATTTCACTTACATTAGTTGCTATTTCATTTTAAAATGTCATTTAATATCAGGGAGATATTGAAATGCAAGTGTTAGTGATTAATGTTTGCCACTATAATACAGTCATAAGTAAAATTTTACAGATTTGTTTTCTGGAAAAGCTATATTGCCATTATTAGATGAGAAGGCAAACCAATGGAATTTTCCAGAAAGACTGAGTTATGTGAATGGTATCTCACAAATCAGATAGGAATGGATCTGGTAGCAAGTCATCAACTTTTCTATATTAGAATATACCTTTTACTCACAAGTACAATTCTGCAAGCCTAAGTAGGTGCCAGATCTTTTGGAAAGAGCCAATAAATTACAACAGTCTGTTGCCAGAGTACCCTAAAAAACATGGTCTAGGTCAGTATTGATTGAAGTGTGGTCTGAGAGCAAATGCATAGATTGGTTTCAGTCAATGAATGTTTTCTGATCCATCTAGAAATTAGGAGTGTGTGCTAGAATGTGAATTAATTCACACTTTCATTATTGAAAAAGTCTTGCAACTAATGTGTATATATGTGTGTATATATATAATATGCCTATTCATATAAAGTGTGTGTATATATAATTTTACATAGCTTTGTATGTTATGTGTAATATATGTATACCAAATCTATATTTACATCTAATATATCTATGTCTATATGCATATCTGTACCTATATCTATATAGATAAACAGTGTGTTTAGTGGCTATTTATTTACACATGAGTGCAAGCTCCATTATCTAATTGCAGACAGGTAACGGACAGCTCATAGACTGGTAGCACTAGTCTAGGTCTCTCAGGAACAAGTGATATTGGCATATTCACAAGTGTGAGTAGCTCTGTGGTAATAAAAATGCATTATTTCAGATTGTATGAGCACCGTTAACCAGTTGAAATTAACTTGAAAGCTGTGCAGAAGCAGCGATGCTCCCTTTTTGACATCATGTATGTTTTGAGGTACCAGACAGGCTCTTTAAATAATGGAGTTCTGCCAACAGGCTGATGTACTTTAAAGCTGTTCTGTTACTGTTTCCATTTACTATTTCTTTATTCACTATTTCCAAATATCAGTGGTTTTTAGATATTTTGTCAACAAATGCTATCTTCATTAAACAAATTACCTTAATAGTATAGTAATAAAATACTACTACTTTGACAGCCTACTATGTGGCAGGCACTGTCCTAAGTGTTTTATATTATTTGAGGCATTTAATCCCCACAGCAATCTGATGAAATAAGCAGTATTACTATCCTTGTCATATAGTAAGAAAATGAAAACCAGAGTTTGATTTGCCACATATCAGACATTAGCAAGGGGACAGAATAAAGAGCCTAACTCATGCACATTAGCCCTCAAAAGCGTCTTTGTAACAACTACTGTTTATCTCCTTTCTGAAGGGAAGAGAAGCAATATACATTTAATAAAAAGACTCCAGGACTATGAATGAAAAGACCTGGACTTTAATCCCAGTTTCTGGCACTGACTAGCCATATGAACTTGGGAAAAACCCTTCCCTTACTTAGGCTTAAATTTCCTAATCTAGAAAAATAAGCAGAGTAGACCAACATTCTATGAGTCTGTTAAATATAAACTTCTGACTAAAAGCAGAGGCTTATGAGTACATCTTTTACACATAAATTCTTGTTCAAATAGAATTCTTTGTTTCTAACCCAGAAAAGCAGTATTGCTCTCAGCTATCTGCCTGGATGTAGAAATAGCCTAACAATGTAAAACTATATGTTAGCACGAGAGTCATTGGGATAGGATCCCATCGCTTTACTCTCTGCTATAGACAGGATGTAATCATTGCACACAGGTAGTAAGCATAACATTTAATATTTATTTATTTATTTTTACTGCTCCTTTCTAGAAATAAGGCTGACCTACCTTGTGGCTTGACTTGGCTTCATGAGGATTGAATTTTTATCCATGTCTTAAGATTTGTCAGTCTGGAAATGTTTAAATATTTAGGTATTTTGTATCTGGCATGCAGAAAATTTTACCAACTTCTATAGTTCAACAGTCCACCATTTCCGGTACTAAGCCATAATAAACAAAGAATACAGTGTTAACATAGTCTTCTTCCATTCAGTGAGGCAGTGTGATTCATAATGAATAGTGGATATTAATGCTTACAAATTTAGATTCATTTGTACCACAAATAATCAATTTGGAAAGAAAAACACTTCTGTTCTCCAATTTAAGAAAAACAAACTAAAGATAAGTAACCAGCTAGATTCCCTCAATTACGTATTTAAGAACACAATGATAGCTCTGTGCTTCTGTCTGCTAAGACGCAAATGGCAGGAAAGCAGTTTTCAAAAAATAGAGTTTTTAAATTTTAGGTTTACCATCTTTGTCATTTTGCATTATCTGTGAAACCATTAGCTATGTCTCACTTGGCATTGGGTACATTTTGCCCAGTGATACTGATAAACATAGGGAGTAGGGAGTTGATTATTTTTAGCTGATAATTAGTTTAGTTGAGCAAAGTGAGGATTCTCTGAGGTTTTTACATATACAATTAAAAGTCCTGAGGCTGGAGTCAGCTAAGGCAGCAGAAAAGTTGGGCCAGGATCAAGCGGAAAACTGAAAGGCACAATTCTCACAGTATGGCTTTTTGATAATTATAAATGTCCTATGTAGTAAGAAAGATGATAGTTCAACATTGAGGTTATCCAAATCCCCAGACTATAAATATGTATGTTCACCATTACCCAGATTTGTTCTCATGATATTTAACATTGTATATACACTGATTTAGAAGAGTGGCAGACTTTATCGCAGAAATAAGTGTTCATTGGGAGGCGGAGTGTGATGGCAGAATATAAGGCCCCACTGATTATCCCCCTTGACAAGGACATCAAGTTAACAACTATCTCCTCAGAGAAAAAGTATATCTTCATAAGAACCCAAATAAGCTGAGCACTTATACTATCTGATTTTAACTTTGTATCAATGGAAGAGGCACTGAAGAGATTTAAAAAAAAAAAAAAAAAAAAAACAGTCCTGAGTTGCTGATGCCACACTTTCCCCACCCCCAGCAAAGCAACATGCTGCAGAGCGCATTTCTGGGTGCTGGCAGAAGGAGAACAAAGCAATTATGAGGCATTGAACTCAGTGCTGTCCTGTTAGAGCAAAAAGGAAAACTGGACCAAATGTAGCACGCCAGCTCACAGAGGGAGCATTTAAAATAGCCCTAATCAGTGGGGAATAACTAATGCCAGCAATAGGAACTTGGAGTGTATTCAATCCTTGCTACCAAAAGCTACAGTGTTCTGTGTTTCCAGGTAAACTTGAAAGGCAGTCTAGGCTGTAAGGACTGAAAACCTTACGTGAATCTTATTGCTGAACTAGGCTCAGAGGCAGTGGACTGGGGGGACAAATGGCATACTGAAAAGCCAGCTGGGGCAGCAAAACGGAGTGTTGGCACCACCTTTCCCTTAACCCCAGGCTGCACAGCTCATGGCCTCGAAAGAGACCCCTTCCTTCCACTTGAGGAGAGGAGAGGGAAGAGTGGGGAGGACTTAGTTTTGCATCTATACCAGCCAAGCCACAGCAGGATAGGGATTCGTTCAGAGTTGTAAGGCCCCCGTTCCAGGCCCTAGCTCCCATTTGACATTTCTAGATACACCCTGGGCCAGAAGGGAACCTGCTACCTTGAAGAAATGTAGCAGGATGTAGTCCTGGCAGCATTCATTACCTGCTAACTGAAGAGATCTTTAGCCCTGAATAACCAGCAGCAATACCCAGGTACTACATCAAGCGCCTTCGGTGAGACTTGCAAGCTTCAGGGAGGACTCACCGCATAACCAGCTATGGTTGCTAGAGGATAAAACTCTTTCCGCTTGGGAAGAGTAGAGAGAAAAATAAAGGAAACTTAGTCTTATACCTTAGGTATCAACATGACCATGGGTGGTAGAGCACCAAGCAGGCTTTGGGGGTCCCCAGTTCCAGGGTTTGACTTTCAGAGAGCATTTCTGAACCTGTGCTGGACCAAAGAGCAGCATACTGCCCTGCCATTCAGCATCTACAACAAGTTGACCTAAGGGACCTTGAGCCTTAAGGCAATATCAGTGGTAGTCTGATAGTACTCATCATGGCCTTGGGTGGTGGTGGCTTTAGGGTGAGGCACCCATACCTTTGGAAACGGGGGAAGAGTGAGAAGGACTACATCTTATGGTTTGAGTGCCATCTTAGCCACAATACAATAGAACACCAGGTAGGCTTCTAAGATTTTTCACTCTAGACCCTGACTCCTGGTTGGCAACTCTAGACCCATCTGGGGCCTGGGGAAATTTCCCATCCTGAAGAAAAGAACAGAGGCCTGGCTGGCTTTGCCACCTGCTCTTTGTAGAGCCCAGAGTCTTGAGCAAACATAGGCAGAAGCCAAGGACTAGCTATAGCAAACCTTGGGTGAGACCCACCATTCTGCTGACTCATCCAGTATATTCAGAGTGGTGGTGGCCACAGGGGTGCTTGTGTCACTCTACCCACAACTTTAGGTGGTTCAGAATAGAGAGAAACATGCTGAATGTTTGGGTGAAAGTAAGGGAAGAGAACAAGAGTCTCTGTCTGGTAATCCAGATAATTCTCCCAGATTTTCTCTACTATCATCAAGGTGGTACCTCTAAGAGTCTATAAGAACTACAGTATTACCAGGCTTAGCAGGCCCCCTGAAGCAGAAAAAACTTAGATCACAACATAAGTCCTTACAAATATCTGCAAAGCTTTCCCAACAAAACAGCTACAAATAAGCTTAGATGGTGAAGGCTAAAATAAATACCCAACTCTTCAATGTCAAGACACCAAATTAAAAAGAAAAAGGCATTAATCAGCAATAAATAATCATCTGAAGGTACGAAACTTATTGGTAATAGTAAGTGCACAGAAAAACAATGAATATTATAACATTATAACTGTGGCAGCTAAACTACTCTTATCCTAAGTAGAAAGAATAAACAATGAAGCAATAAAAATAATAATTACAACAACTTTTCAGACAGTCAATACAATAAGATATAAATAGAAATGAAAAGTTAAAAAGCAGGGGGACAAAGTTAAGGCATAGAGTTATAATTAGTTTTATTTTTGCTTGCTTGTTTAAGCAAATAGTGTTATGTTGTAATCAAGTTAAAAATGGATGATAAGGTAATATTTGCAAGCCTAATGGTAACCTCAAACCAAAAAATATACAATGGATACACAAAAAATGAAAAGCAAGTGTATTTGTCTATTTTCATACTGCTATAAAGAACTGCTTGAGACTAGGTAATTTATAAAGGAAAGAGATTTAATTGACTCACAGTTCTTCATGGCTGAGGAGACCAGGAATGATAATGGACCTCCATCTAAACATAAGAGATATTGAAAGCATCAGCCAGATGCAGTGGCTCATGCCTGTAATCCCAACACTTTGGGAAGCTGAGGCGGGAGGATCAATTGAGCTCAGGAGTTTGAGATCAGCCTTGCCGACGTGGTGAAACCCCGTCTCTATTAAAAATAGAAAAATTAGCCAGGTATGGTGGAGGGCGCCTGTGGTCCCAGCTGTTCAGGAGCTGAGGCAAGAGAATTGCTTGAACCTGGGAGGTGGAGGTTGCAAATGTGCTGAGATGGTACCACTGCACTCTAGCCTGGGCGACAGAGTGAAATCCTGTCTCAAAAAAGAAGGAAAAATAAGGGAAAGGAAAGAGGAAAGAGGGATGAAAGAAAGTGGGGGTAGGGGAGTGAAAACCTCTTAAGGAAACCAATATTCAGAGAAACTAAATATCTTGTCAAAGGTTACACGACTAGAAAGATGAAGAGTCCAGATTCAGCCCCAGTTCTGAGTCCAGAACACATACTCATATCCCCATTACTTTTTCTGCATTATTACCCTGCATTTTCCACTTAGCTATCTATTCTAGCCAAAACTATATTCAAATTTATTTTTTCAGTTGTAAAATATCCTGCTATACAAGGGTCATAAATCATGGCCCCCTTTCTACTGCTATCACCATATACAGACCATCAAGGAGGTAACAGTATGAGAATGTTCTCCAAGACAGATTGGTTTGATTCTCAAACTGACTGAAAAGAAGTGGCCTTTCCTATGTCAGAAACAGTAACTTTTTGGGGTTTCATGTTCTTCTTCTTTGTAGATTTTAAAAAATGATGGGAATATTAAATAACCTGAAATCTCATCCCATTTTTAACCCTGACACTTCCTATACTAGACCATGTAAATAATGAAACACCTATGTGTTCATTCTAATGAAATATTTTTCTAAGAAAAAACTGTGCATTATGATGTCATCCAAATTTACCGATTCTAATCATATTAATACTTCAATTAATAAGTCTTCAAGGGCCACTTACTTTGTTAAAAAAAGAATCACCCTGGAATTATGACTGGGATAAATTCTAGTCTTTCTAGCAAAAAGTTAGAGGTGATGGTGATAGAAACTTAAAGAGGAAGCAGTAAGCTCTCTCTGAAATAAATGGCCTGAATCCAGCAGAACAGAAGACTATATACCTGGCTCCAAGAATGAGAAGAATAGGGATCATGTATCAGTAGAGATTGAAGGAGAGAGTCAGGAGTTCATGGGGGTGGAACAGCAAGTTCCAAGAGATGGGAAGTGATGCCACCATGTTAACATGGGGCTAAGATGCCATGTCATAGGTCTCTTAAATACTTACTTCTGCTAAGAAAGTTTCTGAAAACAAAATCTATCATTGCAGTGCATCCCCTTCCTTAATAGAGGTCTAGCACTTTGAGTATATACTTGGCCTTTGGTGACTCCTTACCTTCCAGTTTGTATGACATAAAAGACAAAAGGGGGTATCAAATAATCTGGCAAAAGTGATGGTACAAATGTCTATGTTTTCTTATAATTGTTATAAAAAAATTGAGCATGCTGACATTGAAATCACACAGAGATTTGTTTTTAAGACTAAAAACATTACCCAGGGTCTTCTGGAAGATACCATAGTGAAAATGCTCATTAAATGCATCACTAAATCATACAAAATGCAGCAAGTAGTCATAAATTCATGGCTTGCATTTCATTTCCTGCTACAGAAAGCATCACATCATTACTAATACAGAGTCAGAAAGCTGTTGAAGAAATCATTAGTCTTAATAATATTATTTATTTTCTTCTTGATGGTGACAAGAGCTAGTATGAGAAGGATAAGGAAGGAAGGGCGTCACTGCCAAGTACCCATAAGCTATTTCCAAGGAAAACATTATGTTATTTGTGTATATTAGGAGTAATACATGAGAAGGCATCAAGTAGTAAGAAGCTGATTCTCTAACCAAACAATCTAAATTTAAATCTGACATTGGCTTGTTAAAGATGTCTATAAGGAAATCTCATTCACTCATATTAAAAGCTTTTCAAGATTAAAATTAATGCTGGCAATTGAGGAATATATTTTATGGTATACAACCTCTGAGAACCTATGTAATCATCATGTAAAAGAACAATTAAAATGTTAGTTTTTGTCTCCTTTGTTTACATTTTGTCAGAAAAGAAGCATAGCAAAAGATTTTCAGCCCAAACTGAATCTCTAGTTTTCTTCTCTATCACAGGTTTTCATTTTGCTCCAATCAATGTATTTGATAAATATACAAATGAATGAATGAATTGTCCTTCATTAGGTATGCTTAGCACACAGTAGTAACAACAGAGATGTGTATTCTAATGATCCCATAATTTATAAAGAAAAGAAAGAAGTATCAGCTGATTTATTGAATAAATATTTATTCAAAATCTATGTGGCAAGTACTCTTATAGGGCCTGGAGGTATAAAAAAGAAATGAGGCAGACACTGTTCTTGGCTAATAAGGTGCTTAAAAAATCAGAAAGAACAAATATTAAATAATTAAACAGTTAAAATACTACAGACTTGTAATAGTTTACTCAAACTGCCATAACAGAATACCATAGAACACATGGGTTAAACCACAAACACTTATTTTTTTCACATTTTGGAAAGCTAGAACTTCAAAATCAAGATGGCAGCAGAGTTGGTTTCTGGTGAGTCCTCTCTCTTTGGCTTGCAGATGACCACCTTCTTGCTGTGTCCTCACATGGCCTTTTCTCTGTGTGTGCACAGAAAAAGAGAGATCTATGTTATCCCTTCTGCTATTTGTAAGGATACCAGTTCTGTTGGATTAAAGCCACAATATTATTACCCCATTTAGCCTTAATTGCATCCTACAAGCCCTATCTCAAGACACAGTTACACTGGGGATTAGGACTTCAACAAATAAATCTGGATAGGACACAATTCAGTCCATAACAAGTTTTCAAAGATGCTACAAAAAAGAGGGGTATGTTATGTTATCACAGCATACCTATGAGTGTGATATACTAGTCTAGGGGGTCAAGCGAGCCTTCCATGAAGAGGTCATTTAAGCTTACCTTGAAGCACAAGTAAATAGTTAGTTTGGAAAAGGGGAAAACTTTTTAAATAGTAAATAGTTTTGGAAAAGGGGAAAACTTAGGAGGAAACTAAAGGAGCAGCAAAAACATAGGAAATTGCTGAACATGGCACATTCAAATAAATGAAATAACTTCAAAGCAGCTGGAACAGAGAAAGGAAAGATGACATGGTTTGGCTCTGTGTCTATACCCAAATGTAATGTTGAAGTGTAATTCATAATGTTGGAAGTGCATCCTGGTGGGAGATGATTGGACCATGTGGGTGTTTTCTAATGGTTTAGCACCATCCCCCTAGTGCTGTCTCATGATAGAGTTCTCACGAGATCTAAGAACTCATGAGTTCTTTGAAAAGTGTGTAGTACCTCCTCATTCATTCTCTCTCTTCCTGCTCCCACCATGTAAGATGTGCTTGCTTCCCCTTCACCTTCCGCCATGATTGCAGATTTCCTGAGGCCTACCCAACTGTGCTTCCTGTACAGCTTTCAGAAAGCTCTGAGTCAATTAAACCTCTTTTCTTTATAAATTACCTAGTCTCAGGTATGTCTTTTTTTATTTTTATTTTTTAAAAATTTATTTATTATACTTTAAGCTCTGGGGTGCACATGCAGATTGTGCGGGTTTGTTACATAGGTATACATGTGCCATTGTCGTGGTTTGCTGCATCCCTCGCCCTGTTGCCTGCATTAGGTATTTCTCCTACTGCTATCCCTCCCCAATCCCCCCACCCCCTTCTATTCCTCCTCTAACCCCCCACTCCCCAGGCCCCGGTGTGTGATGTTCCCCTCCCTGTGCCTGTGTGTTCTCGTTGTTCGAAACCCACTTATAAGTGAGAACATGCAGTATTTGGTTTTCTGTTCTTGTGTCAGTTTGCTGACACAAAGTATGTCTTTATAGCAATGTGGGACTAGATTAATACAGAAGATAAGAATGACTAGGCTGAATAGCCAGGTAAAAATCACCTTATGAACCTCATGAAAGGATTTGAACTCTACCCTAAGGGGAATGGGATAACAACTTATGATTTTAAATAAGGATCACATTTACTCTTTAGAGAGAGGATTCTGACTGCAGTGGCTGAGTGTGCATCTGTGTGGCTGTGCCTGCATACTCTTATCTTACACATAACCCTAGAGGACCTTGGTACATGGCCACACATTATCAAGAAGGCCCACATTCAATTTTCAGCTGTGTTTCTCATAGCTGCTATGTGAGATTGTGTACCTGTATCACTCTCTTTCATGAAGGAAAATGTGGAAATGAAAGGGCATGCTGATGGTGCCCAAGCTTAGTATTTGCATTCCCCTTCTCCTTCAATAATAATAGTATTTAAAATTCATAATAGTAATTAATAGCTATTGATCATATACTATATGTATGACACTGTGGTATTTGAAATGAGTTATCCTATTTTTTTTAACTTTTAGGTTCAGCAGTATATGTGCAGATTTGTTATGTAAATAAATTGTGTGTCTTAGGGGTTTGCTGTACATAATATGTCATCACTCAGGTAATAAGATAAAACTCTATAGATAGTTTTGATCCTCACCCACCTCCCATTCTTTCTCAACTAGGCACTGGTGTCTGTTGTTCCCTTCTTTCTGTCCATATGTACTCAATGTTCGGCTCACACTTGTGAGAACATGCAATATTTGATTACATGTTTTTGTAGTCATTTGCTTAGGATAATGGCCTCCAGCTTCATCAATATTGCTGCAAAAGACATTTAATCTTATTTTTTGCCATTGCTGTGCAATATTCCATGGTGTATATTCCCTTTATCCGGTCTACCACTAATGAGCATTTAGATATTTTTTTAACTCTCATGGGTACATAGTAGGTGCATATATTTACTAGACACATGAGAGGTTTTGATATCTGCAAACAATGTAAAATAAGCACATTGTGGAAAATCCCCTCAAGCAATTATCATCTGAATTTCAAACAATCCAATTATACATTTTGAGTTGTTGAAAATGTACAAACTATTGACTACAGTTATCTGTTGTGCTTTGCTATCAAATAGTAGGTCTTATTCATTCTTTCTTTTTTGTGGTACCAAATAACCATCCCCACCTTCCCACAGCACCCCCACCCTCCTTCCCAGCCTCTGGTAACCATCCTTGTACTCTCTATGTCCACGAATTCAGTGGTATTGATTTTTGCCTCCCACAAATGAGTGAGAACATAGGATATTTGTTTTTCTATGCCTGGCTTATTTCACTTAACAGAATAACCTCCAGTTCCAAACATTTGTATTTGTTGCAAATGTTTGGATCTCATTTTTAAATAGCTGAATAGTATTTTCTTGTGCACATGTACCACATTTTTAAAATCCATTAATCTGTTGATTAGCACTTAGGTTGTTTCCAAATCTTAGCTATTGTAAAACGTGCTGCAACCAACATATGGAGTGCAGATATATCTTCAATATACTGGTTTCCTTTCTTTTGGGTATATACCCAGCAGTAAGTTGCTGGATCATATGGTAGCTCAATTGTTAGCTTCTTGAAGAACTGCCAAACTGTTCTCCATAATGGATGTACTAATTAACCTGCCCACCAACAGTGTTCAGGGGTTTCTTTTTCTCCATATCCTCACCAGCATTTGTTATTGCCTGTCTTTTGGATATAAGGTTTTTTAATTGGGGTGAGATGACTTCTCATTGTAGTTTTGATTTGCATTTCTCTGATGATCAATGATGTTGAACACTTTATTCCTGTCCACCCATTGATGAGCATTTAGGTTGATTCTATATGTTTGCTATTGTGAATAGTGTTGCAATGAACTTAAATGTGTAGGTGTCTTTATGGTAGAATAATTTATATTCAGGTATGTACTCAGTAATGTCATTACTGGATCCAATGGTAGTTTCATTTTAAGGTTTTTTGAGAAATCAAACTACTTTTCACAATGGCTGAGCCAATTTATATTCCCGCTAGCAGTTTATAAGCATTTCCCTTTCTCCACAACCTCACCAGCATCTCTTTATTTATTTGACTTTTTAATAGTCATCCTGACTGGTGTGAGATATCACATTGTGGTTTTAATTTGCATTGCTCTAATGATCAGTAATGTTGACCATTTTTTCATACGCTTGTTGGCCACATGTACATCTTCTTTTCAAAAATGTATGTTCTTTGCCCATTTTCAGTGGGGTTGTTTTTTGCCTGTTGATTTAAGTTGCTTATCAAACACATAGTTTGCAAATATTTTCTCCCATTCTGTAAGTCATCTGTTACTCTGTTAGTGGTGCGGCAGCTCTTAGTTTAATTAGGTCCTACTTGTCAATTTCTGTTGTTGTTGCAATTACATTGGAGTCTTTATCATGAAGTCTTTGCCAGAGCTTATGTCCAGAATGGTATTTCCTAGTTTACCTCTACAGTTTTTATAGTTTTGGGTTTTACATTTGTCTTTAATGCACCTTGAATTGATTTTTGCATATGGTGAAAGGAAAGGATCCATTTTCAATCTTCTACATGTAGTTAGCCAGTTATCCTACCACTATTAGTTGAATACAAAGATATTTTCCCATTGCTTGTTTCTGTCAGCTTTGTGAAAGATCAGATTATGGAGGTATACGGCTTTTTTTTCTTGTGGTTATCATTTTTTTAATACTTTATGTTCTGGGGTACATGTGCAGAATGTGCAGATTTGTTACATAGGTATACATGTGCCATGGTGGTTTGCTGCACCCATCAATCCATCATCTACATTAGGTATTTCTCCTAATGCTATCCCCCCCGTCCAACACCCCAACCCCTGACAGGCCCCAGTGTGTGATGTTCCCCTCCCTGTGTCCATGTGTTCCCATTGTTCAGCTCCCACTTATGAGTGAGAACATGCGGGGTTTGGTTTTCTGTTCTTATGTTAGTTTGCTGAGAATGATGGTTTCCAGCTTTGTCCATGTCCCTGCAAAGGACATGAACTCATTGTTTTTTATGGCTGCATAGGATTCCATTGTGTATACATGCCACATTTGCTTTATACAGTCTCTCATTGATGAGCATTTGGGTTGGTACCAAGTCTTTGCTATTGTGAACAGTGCTGCAATGAACATACGTGTGTATGTGTCTTTATAGTGGAATGATTTATAATCCTTTGAGTATGTACCCAGTAATGGGATTGCTGGGTCAAATGATATTTCTAGTTTTGATCCTTGAGGAATCACCACCCTGTCTTCCACAATGGTTGAACTAATTTACACAGCTACCAACAGTGTAAAAGCTTTCCTATTTCTCTACATCCTCTCCAGCATCTGTTGTTTCTTTATTTTTTAAAGATCGCCATTCTAACTGGCATAAGATGTTCTCTTATTGTGGTTTTGATTTTCATTTCTCTAATAACCAGTGATGATGAGCTTTTCTTCATGTGTTTGTTGGCTACATAAATGTCTTCTTTTGGGAAGTGTCTGTTCATATACTTTGCCCACTTTTTGATGGGGTTGATTGTTACTTTCTTGTAAATTTAAGGTTTTTTTGTATATTCTGAATATTAACCCTTTGTCAGATGAATAGATTGCAAAAATTTTCTACCATTCTGTAGGTTGCCTGTTCACTTTGATGATAGTTTCTTTTGCTGTGCAGAAGATTTTTAGTTTAATTAGATCCCGTTTGTCTATTTTGGCTTTTGTTGCCATTACTTTTGGTGTTTAGTCATGAAGTCATTGCACGTGCTTGTGTCCTGATGGTATTGCCTAAGTTTTCTTCCAGAGTTTTTATGATTTCAGGCCTTACATTTAAATCTTCAATCCATCTTGAGTTACTTTTTGTATAAGGTGTAAAAAAGGGGTCCAGTTTCAGTTTTCTGCATTTTGCTAGCCAATTTTCCCAATACCGTTTATTAAATAGGGACTCCTTTCCCCATCGCTTGTTTTTGTCAGGTTTGTCAAAGATCAGATGGATGCAGATGTGTGGTGTTATTTCTGAGGCCTATGTTCTGTTCCATTGCTCTATATGTCTGTTTTGGAACCAGTACCATGCTGTATTGTAGCCTTCTATATATCTGTTTTGACAACAGTACCATGCTGTACTGTAGCCTTGTAGAATAGTTTGAAGTCGGGTATTGTGATGTCTCCAGCTTTGTTCTTTTTGCTTAGGATTGTCTTGGTTATGTGGGCTCATTTTTGTTCCATATGACATTTAAAGTATTTTTTCTAATTCTGTGCAGAAAGTCAATGGTAGCTTGATGAGAATAGCATTGAAGCTATAAATTACTTTGGGCAGTATGGCAGTTATCACGATATTGATTCTACCTATCCATGAGCATGACATATTTTTCCATTTGTTTGTGTCCTCTCTTATTTCCTTGAGCAGTGGTTTGTAGTATGCCTGAAGAAGTCCTTCATATCCCTTGTAAGTTGTATCTCTAGGTATTTTATTCTCTTTGTAGCAATTGTGAATAGAAGTTCACTCATGATTTGGCTCTCTGTTTGACTATTATTGGTGCATAGGAATGCTTGTGATTTTTGCACATTGATATTATATTCTGAGACTTTGCTAAAGTTGCTTATCAGCTTAAGATTTGGGGCTGACACGATGGGGTGTTCTAAATATACAATCATGTCATTTGAAGCAGAGACAATTTGACTTCCTCTCTTCATATTTGAATACCCTATATTTCTTTCTCTTGCCTGATTTCCCTGGCCAGAACTTCCAATACTTCAGAATTAGGGAGAGAGGGCACCCTTTTCTTGTGCTGGTTTTCAAAGGGAATGCTTCCAGCCTTTGCCCATTCTGTATGGTATTGGCTGGGAGTTTGTTATAAATAGCTCTTAGTATTTTGAGATACGTTCCATCAATACCTAGTCTATTGTGAGTTTTTAACATGAAAGGGTGTTGAATTTTATCAAAGGCCTTTTCTGCATCTATTGAGATAATCGTGGTTTTTGTCATTGGTTCTGTTTATGTGATGGATTACTTTATTGATTTGTGTATGTTGAACCAGTCTTGCATCCCAAAGATGAAGCTAACTTGATCATGGTGGATAAGCTTTTTGATGTGCTGCTGGATTCAATTTGCCAGTATTTTATTAAGGATTTTTTCATCAGTGTTCATCAGGGATATTGGCCTGAAATTTTC
>NW_016107900.1:236869-248257 GCF_001604975.1 Cebus imitator
GAAAACCAGATCCTGGATTTATTGATTTTTTGAAGGGTTTTTTGTGTCTCTATCTCCCTTAGTTCTGCTCTGATCTTACTTATTTCTTGTATTCTGCTAGCTTAGCTTTTTTTTCTTATTGTACTTTAAATTCTGGGGTACATGTGCAGATCTTGCAGTATTGTTGCATAGGTACACACATGCCATGGTGGTTTGCTGTCTCCACCCCCCGTCACCTACATCAGGCATTTCTCCCAGTGTTATCCCTCCCCAACATCCCCACCCCCTGCTGTCCCTCCCCTAGCTCTCCACCCCTCAACAGACCCCACTGTGTGATTTTCCCCTCCCTACAATGAGAACACTTGTATCTCCCAATGAGATAAGTGTGTACTCATTGTTTAACAGCCACCTATGAATGAGAACATGCAGTGTTTGGAAATCTGTTCTTGTGTCAGTTTGCTGAGAATAATGGTTTCCAGATTCAACAATGCCCCTACAAAGGACACAAACTCATCATTTTTTATGGCTACATAGTATTCCATGGTGTATATGTGCCATATTTTCTTTGTCCAGTCTATCTTTGATGGGCATTTGGATTTGTTCCAAGTCTTTGCCATTGTAAACATTGCCACAGTGAACATACATGTGCATGTGTCTTTATAATAGAATGATTTATAATACTCTGGGTCTATACCCAGTAATAGGATTGCTGGGTCAAATGGAATTTCTATTTCTAGATCCCTGAGGAATCACCACACTGTCTTCCACAATGGTTGAACTAATTTACACTCCCACCAGCAGTGTAAAAGCAATCCTATTACTCCACATGCTCTCCAGCATCTGTTGTCTCCAGATTTTTTAATAATCGCCATTCTAACTGGCATGACATGGCATCTCAATGTGGCTTTGATTTGCATTTCTCTAATGACTAGTGATGATGAGACTTTTTCATATGTTTGTTGGCCTCATAAATGTATTCTTTTGAAAAGTCTGTTTATATCCTTTACCCACTCTTGAATGGGTTTGTTTTTTCCTTGTAAACCTGCTTTAGTTCTTTGTAGATTCTGGATATTAGTCCTTTGTCAGATGGGTAGATTGCAAACATTTTTTCCCTTTCTGTTGGTTGCCAGTTCACTCTAATAATTGTTTCTTTTGCTGTGCAGAAACTCTTAAGTTTAATTAGATCCCATTTGTCTATTTTGACTTTTGTTGTCATTGCTTTTGGTGTTTTAGTCATGAAGTCCTTGTCTATGCATATGTCCTGAATGGTTTGGCCTAGGTTTTCTTCTAGGGCTTTTATGATGTTAGGTCTTATGTTTAAATCTTTAATCCATCTGGAGTTAATTTTAGTGTAAGTTGTAAGAAAGAATTTGTTTGCTCTTGCATCCTAATTCTTTTAATTGTGATGTTTGGGTATTGATTTTAAATCTTTCCTGCTTTCTCTTTTGGGCATTTAGTGCTACAAATTTCCATCTAAACACTGCTTTAGCTGTGTCCCAGATATTCTGGTACCTTATATCTTTGTTCCCAATGGTTTCAAAGAACTTATTTATTTCTGCCTTAATTTTGTTATTTATCCAGTAGCCATTCAGGAACAGGTTGTTCAGTTTCCATGTAGCTGTGCAGTTTTGAGTGAGTTTCTTAATCTTGAG
Source organism: Cebus imitator (assembly GCF_001604975.1). Lineage (NCBI taxonomy): Eukaryota > Metazoa > Chordata > Mammalia > Primates > Cebidae > Cebus > Cebus imitator. The sequence goes on from NW_016107900.1 coordinate 238,501, forward strand.
TTTGAATTTGATTGCACTGTGGTCCGAGAAACTGTTATGATTTTCATTTTTTTGCATTTGCTGAGGAGTGTTTTACTTCCAAGTATGTGGTCAATCTTAGTAAGTGTGATGTGGTGCTGAAAAGAATGTATATTCTATTGATTTGGGGTGGAGAGTTCTGTAGATGTTTATTAGGTCCACTTGTCCAGAACTGAGTTAAAGTCCTGAATGTCCTTGTTAATTTCCTGCTCATTGATTTGTCTCATATTGATAGTGGGGTGTTAAAGTCTCCCACTATTATTGTGTGGGAGTCTAAGTCTCTTTGTAGGTCTCTAAGAACTTGGTTTATGAATCTGGGTGTTCATGCATTGTATATATATATTCATATATATGTATCCATATATATTTAGGATAGTTAGCTCTTTTTGTTGCATTGATGCCTTTACCATTATGTAATGCCCTTCCTTTTCTTTTTTGATCTTTGTTGGTTTAAATTATGTTTTAACAGTGACTAGAATTGCAACTCCTGCTTTTTTTTTTTTTTTTTTTTTGCTTTCCATTTACTTGGTAAATATTCCTCCATCCCTTTATTTTGAGCCTATGTGTTTCTTTGCGCATGAGATGGGTTTCTTGAATACCGCACACTAATGGGTCTTGACTCTTTATCCAGTTTCTCAGTCTGTGTTTTAATCAGGGTATTTATCGTATTTACATTTAAGGTTAATACTGTTATGTGTCAATTTGATCGTGTCGTTATGATGGTAGCTGGTTATTTTGTCCATTAGTTGGGTGCCCCTGTGGAACAAAGCTTCCAAAGGAAGGAACAGGCAGCAATCTTTGATGTTCTGTAGCCTCTGCTGGTGATACCCACACAAACAGGGTCTGGAGGGGACCTTTAGCAAACTCTAGCAGACCTGCAGCAGAGGGACCTGACTGTTAGAAGGAAAGCTAACAGAAATGAATAGCATCAGCATCAACAAAAAGAATAACCATGCAAAACCTCCATCCGAAGGTCACCAACAGCAAAGACCACAAAGAGATAAATTCACAAAGATGGGGAGAAACCAGTGCAAAAAGGCTGAAAATTCCAAAAACCAGAATGCCTCATCTGCTCCAAAGGATAAGAACTCCTTGCCAGCAAGGGAACAAAACTGGATGGAGAATGAGTTTGACAAACTGACTGAAGTAGGCTTCAGAAGGTGGGTAATAACAAACTCCTCCAAGCTAAAGGAGCATGTTCTAACTCAATGCAAGGAAGCTAAGAACCTTGAAAAAAGGTTAGAGGAATTGCTAACTAGAATAACCAGTTTAGAGAAGAACATAAATGACCTGATGGAACTGAAAAACACAGCACAAGAATTTCGTGAAACATGAACAACTATCAATGGCTGAATTGATCAAGCAGAAAAAAGGATATCAGAGATCGAAGATCAGCTTAATGAAATAAAGCGTGAAGACAAGATTACAGAAAAAAGAATGAAAAGGAATGAACAAAACCTCCAAGAAATATAGGATATGTGAAAAGACCAAACCTATGTTTGATTGGTGTACCTGAAAGTGACAGGGAGATTGGAACCAAGTTGGAAAACAGTCTTCAGGATATTATCCAGGAAAACTTCCCAAACCTAGCAAGACAGGCCAGCATTCAAATTCAGGAAATATAGAGAACACCACAAAGATACTCCTTGAGAAGAGCAACCCCAAGACACATAATCATCAGTATGGCTTTATTTCTGTGTTCTCTACTTTGTTCCATCAGTCCATGTGTCTGCTTTTTGTTTTTTCACCCAGGCTGGTGTGGAGTGGCACAATCTTGACTCAGTGCAGTCTCCACCTCCCAGTTTCAAGCAATTCTTGTGCCTCAGCCTCCCAAGTAGCTGGGATTGCAGTCATGTGCCACCACGTCTGGCTAATTTTTTTGTATTTTTAGTAACAACTGAGTTTCACAATGTTGGCCAGGCTGGTTTTGATTTCCTGACCTCAGGTGATCTTCCCTCCTTGACCACCCCAAGTGCTAAGATTACAGGTATGAGCCACCATGCCTGACTCTGTCTGTTTTTATACTAGTATCATGCTGTTTTATTTACTGTAGCCATGTGATACGGTTTGAAGTTGGATAATGTGATACCTTCAGCTTTATTTATTTATTTATTTATTTATTTATTTTGCTTAGGTTGTCTTGGCTATTTGGGCTCTTTTTTGGTACTATATGAATTTTAAAGTTGATTTTTTTCTAATTCTACCAAGAATGTCATTGGTAGTTTAATAGGAATGGCATTGACTGTATAAATTGCTTTCTGCAGGATGCTCCTCTAAACAACATTGATTCCTCTTATCCATGTTCATGAAATGTTTTTTCATTTGTTTGGGTCATCTCTGATTTATTTGAGCAGTGTTTTACAATTATCTTTTTAGAGATCATTCATTTCCCTGTTTAGCTGTGTTTCTAGATATTTCATTCTTTTTGTGGCTATTGTGAATGAGACTGTGTCACTGTCACAGAATGGGTCTATTTTACTGTTGTGGGGGTGATGAAGTCTCCACTATTATTGTGTGACTATCTAAGTCTTTTCATAGGTCTCTAAGAACTTGCTTTATGAGTCTGTGTGCTCCTACATTGGGTGCATATATATTTAAGATAGTTATGTCTGCTTGTTGAATTAAATCCTTTACCATTATGTAGTGTCTTTTTTGATCATTCTTGGTTTAAAGTCTCTTTTGTCTGAAATTAGAATAGCAACCCCTGCTTTTCTGTTTTCTATTTGCTTGATAGATTTTTCTACATTCCTTTCTTTGAGCCTATATGTGTCATTGCATATGAGGTAGGTCTCTTGAAGAAAACATATAGTTGGCTCTTGCTTCTTTATCCAACTTGCCATTCTGCGGGTATTTAGCCCATTTACAATAAAGATTAATATTGATATATGCATATTTGAGCCTGGCATCATGTTGTTAGCTGGTTACTGTGCAGACTTGATTTTGTAGTTGCTTTATGGTGTCAGCGGTCTACATGCTTAAGCGTATTTCTGTGGTGGCCACTAACAACCTTTCCATGTTTAGCACTTTCTTAAAGACCTCTTTTAAGGCAGATCTTGTGGTAACAAATTCCCTTAGCATTTGCTTGTCTGAAAAGGTTCTTCTTTCTCCTTTGCTTATAAAGCTTAGTTTGGCCAGGTATAAATTTCTCTGTTGGAATTTCTTTTCTTAAAGAATGCTGAATATAGGCTCCCAATCTCTTCTGGCTTATAGAGTTTCTGCTGAAAAATCCACTTTTAGCCTGTTGGGATTCCCTTTGTAGTTGTCTTGCTCCTTCATTCTCTCTCCATTTAACATTTTTTCTTCTGACGTTGAAAAATCTGGTGACTATATATCTTGGGGATGCTTCTCTTTTACAGTATTTTATAGGAGTTTTCTTTATTTCCTTAATTTTATTATTGGCTACTCTAGTAAGGTTGGGGAAATTTTATGGACGATATCCTCAAATATGTTTTCCAAATAGCTTGTTTTCAATTCTTCTCTGTCAGAGACACAAATGTTTCATAAATAAATTTCATTTCTTTTCATAATCCCATATGTCTTGGAAGTTTTGTTCATTCTCCTTCTTTTTTCTTTGTTTTTGTTTGATTGAGTTATTTGGGAGAAGCAGTCTTTGATCTCTGAGGTTCTTTCCTAAGCTTGGTCTATTTTACTGTTAATATATCAGATCAGCTGGGTTCTTTCTTAAAATGGCTATTTTGTCTTTCCACTCCTGTATAATTTTATTTTATTCTTTAAATTCCTTGGATTGGGCTTTGACTTCCTCCTGAATCTCAACAATTTTCATTTCTATCCATATTACGAATTATATGTCTGTCATTTCAGCCATTTCAGCCTGGTTAAGAATTATTGCTGGAGAACTAGTGTGATCATTTGGAGGTAAGAAAACACTGGTCTTTTGAGTTAACAGAGTTCTTGTATGGGTTCTTTCTAATCTGTAGGATGGTGTTCCTTCAGTCTTTTAAGTTCTTGTAAGTGTCTGTCCTTCAGATGGAGTTTTTGCATTTATCTTCTTTGATTTCCTTGAGTGTTTGATCGTGGTTTAAAGTGGGTTCTAAACTGGCTTTGTTTCCGGATGATTTTAGGGAGTCTAGGTTCAGCTTAGCACTTTTGGGATGCATGCTCTAACTCTGGGGGTCTGGTACCAGGCCCCCAGCTTTGTTTTCTAGTTCATCACGCTGCATGGGAAGTGCCTAGGTGTTCCCAGCCTGCTGGCCACCACAGTCATGGATGGTGCTGGCCAAAGCACTTCAGCAGGGTGGTGGCAGTGATAAATGCTCACTAGTACATTCCAGCATCTACAATACCATGGCAAAGTGCATGCACACTGACTGGGGTGGGGCACCAGTGGAAGAAGGGCAGTGGCATTCCTGTGCACACTCTTGCCAGTGGAAGCAGCAGCAGGGATAGGGCATTAATGGGGCAAGGTTGCCAGCATCTGTGCACATGGTTTTACCAGTGGTGTTGGCACAGCTGTTTGCCTGCACATCAGCCATAGGGAGTTCATCAGGATGTGCTCATGCTGGCAGCAGTGGTGTGGAGGGATGTGTGTGTACACACACATTAGTAGGGGAGAAGAGGGGAGGTCTACTTGTGTGTGCCCGCTGGAAAAGTGGTGGGGTGGGGAACTGTGGGCAAGTGTATTCTGGCAAAACAGCAGGAGAGGCTGTGATGGAAGAAAGGTGCTCATGGGGTGCTGCATGTTGTTAGATGAGTTTCTAGACCTCTCTGACTGTCAGTCATGGTCTGCCCCCAAAGGAGCTATGATGAGGGATTCCAGAGAGTTCCCTGGTTGGGCATATGAGGCTGCACGGCCAGTGAGTACAGCCAGGCTGGGACCCCAGAAGAGGCTAGCATACAGGAGGACACTCAGATCATCCTGGCCCTGTCCCACTGGCAAGACCTCCTTGCTCCATCCAGGTCCAACAGTCACCTTCAGGCTAGAGTCTTCTAGAGGAATATGGCTAGCCTTGGGAGTTGAGCATTGCTGGCTGTGCTGCACTGCAGACTTTCTTGTAAGTACCCAAACCATCTGGGCTTCACACAGGTTGGAGGCCTGCTCCTGCCACTTCTCTAAGCAGCTCCCTCTGACAGCTCAAGTGTATGTAGGGGTTAAGGGGGCTTCTGCTGCTAGAATTCTAGAAATCCACGGTAAGACCAGACCACTTCTCACCTGCTCAACTCATCCCTTCTTTAGGAGTCACTGGAGGCCAGGAACAGAAAGGAATCCTGGTGCTCAGCACTGTGCACTGTTCCCAGTTACCTCCCTCTTCAGCCTACCATCTGCATTCTCCCTCCATCTACACTCAATGCCTTCCCTATGAAGATCTGCTCAGAGTAGGTCAATCTTCCCAATGTCCCAGTCTCTTGTTGGGAGATGTTCCTCCTGGCTGTGTCTAGTTGGCTATCATGGCTCTTTCTGGGTTATCTTATTTAATCTTCAAAACAGTACCATTATTATATATACTATTTTACAGATTATAAAACTAAGTTTTGAAAGTGGTTACATAAGTTGCCACAGATATCAAAGCTGGGAGGTGATAGAGCTATAATTCAAATTCATTATTGAAAGCTACAGCCCACACTCTTCACCAGTAAAATATTTTTTCTCCCTGGGCTGTGTGCCCAGGCTCAGTCTTAGTAGCAGTACACAGCGAGGAGAGGAACAAAAGAGATTCATACCCTTCTCTGGTTACATCACTGCATTCACCTTTATTGCCTCTGCCTAGAAAAGTTTAAATGGATTATAGAAATGTCTGATTGTTATCAACTTGAGAAAGAATGTTCTCTTTCTTTCATCATCCTGTGGAAATAATGCACAAATTCAAGAATATAAGCTTCTTAAACATCACTGAACAGAAGAGAATAGGGGAGGGTAATGGATTTTTCCATCAAGTGTCTTTTATTTAACCTAGTCTTTCACCTCACTAAGTAGAAGGCCATCTGGTCCCATATTCCAACTGCAGAATAGTTAAAAGAAAATAGTAGGAAATCAGAGAATGGTTATGCAATGTTCATTTCTAAGTTAAAGCATAGCTTTAATCTTCTAATTTTTTAATGGGCATAATGCTAATCTAGCAAATTATTAATAGTTTGAATTTAATTCAAAAATTTAGTTGTATATTTTATTAAGCTCATATTTACTGGAGCACAAGGCAATCTATAGTAAAAAGCATCAAAAGTCTATTTTACTGACCATATTACGAGCAGATGGAGCATAGATGTTTAAAAATACCAAACCTTTTCATTAAAAGCCTGATTATAGTCAGATAAAAATGAAGAATAATGGTTCTATACAAAGGTTCTCTGGAATTTAAAATACTTGTGGACTTTTCCTTGACTTCTTTGTAATCAGGCATTATAGTTTTATAAAATTTTGAGTTTGAAATAAAAAATAAGCCTCAACCCCACTAAAATGAGCAGAGATTGCAAAGGACTTGTTTGCAGCAGATCAAGGACAGAGTTTCCCCTAATGTTGCCAGATAAATGAGTTATTACTCTTATCATGCAACAGGGGGTAAACTTTTGAAAATAAATGCTCATAAAAGTAGTACAGGCAGAAAATAGACATGCACGTGAGTTGATAATGTGATCAACTCAGGATGATTTAGGAACATTTTTGTCTGAGATTGATACCTCAAATGATATACTCTGGAACAATAAATGATCAGATGCTAAAAGTATAAGGGCTCCTACAAGACACTTGATACGAGATACTTCTATGAACAAGATACTTCTCCACAGATTAATAATGTCTATGAACAAGATACTTCTCCACAGATTAATAATGTTTAAGCCTGGTACCTTGTTTAACTCTCTAGACAGTTAACATTCCCTTAGAATTTATTTCTCCAATCTGTTAAAAAATGTGTGTCTCAGTAAGAGGGTTAGTGAAAGAGGTTGAAGCTGGTGAAAAACTAGTGAAGTCCCTTCAAATACAGAAGCACAAAGGAGATAAATCTGACATGCTTCCACCTAAAAAGCAGTATGATACAGTGGTACATAGGTTTTGAAGTCTAGCGAAATGAGTCTTAAAACCCAGTTATGGCTTCAAGATGGCTGACTAGATGTATCTCATAATTGCCTCCTCCAAAAAGAAGAGTCAGAAATAGCTAATAGATAATAATACTTCAAATTGATAACGTAAGAGTGAATGCTGGAATTTAATAGACAAATGACGGGAAACACCTAAGACAAGAAAGGAGAAGAAAGTGAGGCAACTTGCACAGCTGAGACTGGCTGGAGCCTAAAGAGGCTCCCCCGTGGAGGGAAAGAGTAAGTGAGAGATTTCCAGTGGTCTATATTCCCACCATGAACTTCTGCAATCGTAGCCACAGGAGAGCCCCTTGACTCACACATACCTTGAGGCTAACATAGGGAGCTGCCTGGAGAGCATGCAGTGCTCTCCAGGCATTGCTCCAGAGAGAAATCTCACTGGGTCCCATATCCACCTGAGTCATAGGTAGCCACAGCATGGCACCATTTTGAGAGTGTAGCCCCTCAGATTGCATCCTGTCCTGGGGCCAGCAGCCCCTTCAGCTCCATATCCCTGAAGCCCCAACTGACATACCCTGTATGCATCCAGGAGCCACCACTGGCTGCTGTCACCAGGGCCAATGCAGGAGCCATTAGCAACAATCCAACCACATCCAATAGGGTGGCAACTGCACAATTAAAAGAGTGCTAAGGAAAGGCTACCCTGCTTATACTCACCACATTGGCCTAAAGTGGATACTCTCCAACTGACTGTTTATAGCTGCTGTCACTGAAAGCAACCCCACTTGCCCCAGTAGCAGGGTCTCAGCATAGCTGTTGCCAACCCCACTGGGGTATTCTGCGGGGGCCTGGGAATCACCTTGTCCCTGCTCACCACATCCAGAGCTGACATAAACCAGTGGGGAGCTTGAGGACAGGCCTGTCCAGCTCTGCTCCATCCTACAGTACCCAAGCACATCATCCAGACATCTGCGAGGGACCCTGTTCTATCCACCACTGTTGGCATCCGAACACGCTTCCCAGAGGAATGAGGACAGGCCCATCAAACCTGTTGCTACCATCACAGCTGGCTCCCACCTGCATGTACTATCTGCAGGTCTGGGGACTGCCTTGTCCAGCCCATCACAGCCACTGTCCACATCAGCGTGAACTGCTTGGGAGCCAGAAAATTGTCTCACCACTCCTACTGCCATCACCCATGCCACACTCACTGCCCAGGGGACCAAGAAACCTCCCACCCACCCCACCACTGCCACTGCTGACACCCAAGCAAGCCACCTGGAGGCCCAAGAATTGGTCCACTTGGACCCACTAACACTAGTGCCAGTGTATACTACCCTGGGGCCCAAGGACAGGCATTCTCTACCTGCCACTGCCACCACTGAGGTGCAAGGATTGGCCCACCAAGGGACTAATATCCAGAACAGACAAGGAACTAAAAAAAATCAACAGTTAAAGAACTCTAAATAATCCTTCCTAAAAGCGAATAAAGAACATGAATAGCCATTTAAAAAAAAAACAAACATGTAAATGACCAACATGTATATGAAAAAATTCTCAATATCACTAATCATGGGCATTTAAATCAAAACCACAATGAGATATCACCTTATACCAGGTAGAATGGCTAGTAGTAAAATAACAACAGCAACAAAAACAGATGCTGGTGAGGATATGGAAAGAAGAGAACCCTTATGTATTGTTGTTGGGAAAGTAAATTAGTAGAATCACTATGGAAAACAATATGGAGGTTTCTTTAAAAAATGAAACATAGAACTATCATGCAATCCAGCAATTCCACTACTGTGTATTAATCAAGAGTAAAATAAATCAGTATATCAAACACAATCAGCATATCAGATCTGCATTGCCATGTTTATTACAGCACTATTAACAATAGCAAAGATATTGAATCAACATAAGTTTCCATCAACAGATGAATAAATAGAGAAAATGTGGTATATATACATAATATAATACTATTGGACCATAAAAAATCATTTTATTTTCAACAACATGGATAGCACTGGAGGTCGTTATAATCAGTAAAATAAGCCAGGCACAGAAATACAAATATCACATGTTCTCTCTCATATGTGGGATCTTTAAAAAGCTTATCTCATAACTAGTAGAGTGATAGATACAGAGGCTGGTAAGGGTGTGTGTGAGGAGGTAGAGGGGATGAAGAAGGGTTAATGGGTAAAAACCTACAGTTAGATAGAAGAAATAAATTTTCATGTTGCATAGCAGAGTAGGGTGACTAAAGTTAATGAAAATGTACTGTATATTTTAAAATACCTAAAAGAGAGTGCTTGAAATAGCCCAAACACATGAAAATGATAAATACTCTAGGTAATGGGTATTCTGAATTCCCTGATTTAATCATTACACATTCTATAAATGTAACAAAATATATTTACCTCATAAATATGTACAAAGAACAAATATTATACATCAGTAAAATGAAACAATTGTGGAATTTACTCAGCTATGTAATCTTGGGTAAATTATTCCTTATGGTCACAGTTTTGTTATCTGTAAAATAGGTCAACATTGTATTAGCCTCATAGGTGGTTGTGAGGATCAAGTCATGTAAAGAACCATGCACATATTTAGCACTTAATTTTTGAAGGCCTCAGACACACTTTAGCAAATGTTGGAACAACAATTAACAATTGTTAATAATCTCTTAGAATTTGCTACAATTACAATCTTTCTGGATTGCTGCAATCACAGGCTCCTATAT
>NW_016107900.1:248317-280725 GCF_001604975.1 Cebus imitator
TCAACTTTAGCTTCTAACACTGCTTTGCAGTTGCTTCAGACACTACCTGGTGTTCCTGGACCTTTACATATTACCTCTGTCCAAAGTTGATTTGAGGTGTCTTAATAAGATGGGACAGTAACATGTCTTTATCTTTTTTCTGCTATTCATCCTCTGAGTGCCCATGCTTCTGAGAGGCATTATTACATGATGGCGAAAAGGATAAACCAGGCGGAGTTCTAATCCTAACTTTTTGGTACTTACCATATGACTTAGTTATATAATTTCTCTGTGCTTCAGTTCCTCTCTCTGGAAAAAAAAAAAAATGGAGACGAAAATAGTACTTTAGTGTTGTTGTGACTATTAAATGAGATAATACATTTAAAGTATCTGGAACATAACAGGCGCTAAATAAATGTTAGCTAATTATTTTTTCCTTTTGTTTAACAAATTATGATCTTGACTCACTACCAAATGGTTTTATAGTCTTCTTTTGGCAGCACTAAGAAGCATACTCAGATGCAGTAGATGAAACATATATCAATTCAAGTATAGCAATGGGCACAAAGTGTGAGCAGCATAAGCCTCAGAAGTCACAGAGTTACTGTAGGCAGTCCATAATACTACACTCACAACAATCTTTTCTCAAAGAGTCATAGTTTTTTTAAAAAAGTTACAGGATGGGTAGGCTTCAGATTGTTTGGATGCCAAAAAGGGGTCCTGATACATCCATATGTCTACAGATATAAATATAAAAATTAAAAAACACAATTCTTAATTTCTTCTAAATTCTGAAAGCAGATGATTTATACATCAACCTATATTCCTCAAAAATACCGATTAAGTAATTAGAAATATATTTACAGTTTATTATAGTTTAAAAACAACAGCAGTGCAGCACTAACTTAAAAAAAGAAAGTTGTTAAATTACTTCTTGTATTGAAGAACTACATGGACAACTAAACACACCCAAAATTCCAGGGGCCACAGAACACCAAAGAACCTGGCAGTTAACAATGTCCTAAATCACTTAAATAAGAGTCTTAGCTAGAATAAAGTTAACAACACTGAAAAATCAGCCAGATAAAATCTTCATTCTAATTGAAATAATTTCCATAAAATATTTAACTTTTAATTTGGGTGATAAAATATGTCTTAAGAGCTTACATTTAGTATGTCCCTTTTGCAGTTATAAAAAACAAGGAATGAGGAAAGGATTCCCTGTTTAATAAATGGTGTTGGGGAAACTGGCTAGCCACGTGCAGAAAGCTGAAACTGGACCCCTTCCTGACACCTTACACTAAAATTAACTCCAGATGGATTAAAGACTTAAACATAAGACCTAACACCATAAAAACCCTAGAAGAAAACCTAGGCAATACCATTCAGGACATAGGCGTAGGCAAGGACCCCATGACTAAAACACCAAAGCAAAGGCCGAAAAGGGCATTAGCAAAGGGTGCTGGGATAGGAGTTGGTTTTATAGGTTTGGGGTGGGCAGTGGAAAGTTACAGAGTAAGATCAGTTACAGTGGTGGGGTAGGGGCAAGGAGTATACATTACCATAAGCTCAGTTACAATGGTGGGTGGGATAAGAGTAGTTAAGATGATAGGGTGGGGAGGGGAGTATTTACATTATCATAGTAACTGTTAAGATGGCAGAGTGGGGTGAGGAGTATTCACATTATCATAATAACTGTTAAGATGGCAGGGTTGGTGAGCCATCTTAAGCTGGGAAAGCTCTGCTGGGCTATTAGGGATAATGGTGAATGCAGGTGGGGGTGGGGGGTGGGGGGGTTCAGCTGAGGTAGGCAGGACTTCAGACTTTATAGTACAGCAAAAGAAACAATCATTAGAGTGAACCGGCAACCAACAGAATGGGAAAAAATGTTTGCAATCTACCCATCTGACAAAGGGCTAATATCCAGAATCTACAAAGAACTAAAACAGATTTACAAGAAAAAAACAAACTCATTCAAAAGTAGGCAAAGGATATGAAAAGAAAATGCTCATCATCACTGGTCATTAGAGAAATGCAAATCAAAACCACATTGAGATACCACCTCATGCCAGTTAGAATGTCAGTCATTAAAAATTCTGGAGACATCAGATGCTGGAGAGGATATGGAGAAATAGGAACAATTTTACACTGTTGGGGACACAGGAAGGGGAGCATCCATACTGGAGTCTCTTGGGGGGGCTAGGGGAGGGACAGGAGGGGGTGGAGAGGTTGGGGAGGGATAACATGGAGAGAAATGCCAGATATAGGTGATGAAGGGATGGAGGCAGCAAAACACTTTGCTATGTATGTACCTATGCAACAATCCTGCATGATCTGCACATGTACGCCAGAACCCAAAGTACAATAAAAATAAATAAAATGTAAAATATGTATTAAGACGTTAAAGTATATTCAACTACATGTCTCTGTTAACCTTATGGGGAATGTGGGGATTTCTTTTTGGCTAACCGTTAGATCTATTGCCTTGTTTAATATTTTTATTCATAATAAGCCATTAATAAGAATTTTATATCCATTGAAGAAAGAAAAGGGACAGTAATTGTCAATTTAATTAAAACAGAGGTATTCCAAAGTGTTTTCCACTTTCAAGTATTGTTATACTTTAAGAATGCATACAGCAAAATAATATGTTAAATAATTTTACTTGTACATGGGACACTAGGCATATTTTGTCACTTTGAGCAAGAATCTGAATTCTCTGAACTTCAGTGTCGTGCTCTATTCATTTGAAGGTACTGATGGCCTTCTTATAAGTAGAGGAAATTCACACTGAGGTTAACTGTACCTATGTCATAGGATCTTGACAAATATTAACTGTGAACACATAGGTAAAGGAGCCATACATGGAGTAGGCACTCAGTAAATGTCAGCTGAATCTGAATCTTTAGGGTCATGGATGAAGCTGGAAACCATTATTCTCAGCAAGCTAACACAAGAACAGAAAACCAAACACCACATGTTCTCATTCATAAGTGGGAGTTGCACAATGAGAGCACATGGACACGGGGAGGGGAACATCACATGTGGGGAACTGTCAGGGGATAGGGGATTAGGAGAGGGAAAGCATTAGGAGAAATACCTAATGTAGATGATGGGTTCACGGGTGCAGCTAACCACCACGGCGTGTGTATTCCTATGTAACAAACCTGCATGTTCTACACATGTATCCGAGAACTTTAAAAAAGTAAAAAAATGAGAAATGGGTCATGGCAGGTATAAAAGTTCTATACTTGTGGCCATAAATGCATCACATATAATTAGAACAGACAAACATTGCAAATATATCCAGTTAAATTATACTGATGAACATTGAAAATATATATAGTTAAATTAAGTAGACACAGGATCACTAACAAATTTAAAGAACTATTAGAAATGTATATTTTCAATGATGTTACAGACATGATACCTTAAAAGCTTCTGTATATAAGAGATTAAGAAATGTTTTATAAAATACATTATTTTTATATCTAAGACTGATCTCACAAGAAAATCTGAAAAATCTCGAAGTCAAAAACGAAAAGGGAACTGAAAACGTTATGGCTAGCTGACAAAGGCCCTATGGATGCCCTGTAAATATCTGAAGATGTCTGTACCTAAAAAGCTTGAGTTGTAAACATGTAAACACTGTGAAAGATCAGCAGACAACAATGTGGTCTTTAGCAAAATGGAAGTTGGAACAAAAATCCCAACATAAAGCTGGGACCTATAAAGGACTATTTCCTCAGTGAAAGGATATTTTAGAAAATAGTCCATCTGCCTGCAAAGGGACACCATGAAATTTTTATTTATCTCATCTTGGGCTCTGATAAAGAAAAGACAAACATACTTCCTCCTGAGAATCTTGGATTAGAGAATTACAGGACTAAGAAACCACAAGCTAGAAAATTGATACAAAATGTTCTTAGGTTTGTAGCACTAGAGAAAAAAGCTAGCACAAATAATTAATACAGGGACACATCGTCCACTCACCCATTAGAAAATTCCCACTATAAAGATACATCACGTAATTTCTACATAAAAATTTAAACATTGGTTTGTGTACATTAATCTTGTATCCAGAAACCTTGCTGAATTATTTTATCAGTTCTAGGAGCTTTCTGGAGGAGCCCTTAGAGTTTCCAAGGGAAACAATCATATCGTCAGCAAACAGTAACAGTTTGACTTCCTCTTTACTGATTTGGATGCCCTTTATTTCTTTCTCTTGTCTGATTACTCTGACTAGGACTTCCAGTACTATGTTGAAGAGGAGTGGTAAGAATGACCATCCTTCTCTTCTTCCCATTCCGAGAGTGAATGCTTTCAACTTTTCCCTATTCAGTATTATGTTGGCTGTGGGTTTATCATAGATGGCTTTTATTACATTGAGATATGTCTCTTGTGTGCTGATTTTGCTGAGAGTTTTAATCATAAAGGGATGCTGGATTTTGCTGAATGCTTTTTCTGCATCTATTGAGATGATCATGTGATTTTTGTTTTTACGTCTGTTTATGTATCACATTTATTGACTTGTGTATGTTAAACCATCCCTGCATCCCTGCTATGAAACCCACTTGATCACAGTGGATTTTTTTTTTTTGATATTTTGTTGTATATGTTTAGCTAGTACTTTGTTAAGGATTTTAGCATTTATATTCATCAAGGATATCAGTCTGTAGTTATCTTTTTTGGTTATGACCTTTCCTGTTTTGGTATTAGGGTGATGCTGGCTTCATAGAATGAATTAGGAAGGATTCCTTCTAAGTGAAATAATTCAGGAATGAAAAACCAAACATTGTCTGTTCTTGCTGATATATGAGAGCTAAGCTATGAGGGTGCAAAGGCTTAAGAATGATACAAGGGATCTTGGGGACTTGGGGGGAAGAGCGGGAGGCTGCAAGGGATAAAAGACTGCAAACATGGTGCACTTTATACTGGTTGGGAGATGGATGCACCTAAATCTTACAAATCACCACTAAAGAATTACTCATGTAACCAAATACCACCTGTGCCCCAATAACTTTTTAAAAATTAAAATTTAAAAATTAAACATGCAGTAAGCATGTTTTTATGAAAATAATAAAAAACATGTTTTTATTATGAAAATAATAAACCGAACAATAAAAAAGCACAATTAGGACTTCAAATACACTCGTGTCACTTAGTGACAGGGAGAAAATCTGAGAAATGCGTCCTTGGATGATTTTGTTATTGTGTGATCATAATAGAGTGTACTTAGGCAAACCTAGATGGCATTTATATGTTTATTTATATATATTATTTCATATGGAAAATCAAATATGTTAGCCAAATTACTTAATATCAGTAATTTCTCCTACTTGATCTGCAATGGCAGTATCAAGCACATGTATCAGGTTTCAGTATATGCTCCATGACAATCTTATGGGACCATCATTGTATATGTGGCCCATTGTTGACTGAATCATTGTTATATGGCTTAAGACTATTTCAAACACTGAACTATCTGTATTATAAAATACAGGATGTAAAATAAGTGTCTTAAAATTTAAAGAAATAAAAGATAGAATAAAAAATGTAAGTGATACTAAGAGACTCATTAAAAAGACCAGGAAATTTGAATTGGAACCAAACAGATCTTTGAGAAATGAGAAAACTACAATAATTAAACAGCAAACTATAGCCAACTGAAGAAAGGAGCACAAAATACAGCAGAGCAACACAAAGATATGAAAAATATAATATGAAATAGAGATCAAAAGACATCAATGATGACCTGAGAAGGTTCAACATACATATAACCGAAATGTAGAAGAAAAGTAAACAATGATTGCCATGTGTATTAAAGGGTAGGGTGGGGTATGCATAATATCAAGGGATGGCTGAGAATTTTCCAGAATGGATTAAAAATGCCTCCTACACCTGTGAAAGTTACTTGGTAATTTTATGACCTTGACACTTTTGGAGAGTACTGGTCAGGTATTTATGTGGAGTACTGTTCATACAAACCCTCAATTTGGCTTTGTCTGGTGTTGTCTCATAGTCAGACAGAGGTTATAAGTTTTTGAAAAGAATGCCAACGAGGTGTTGAACCCTGCTCAGTATATCAAGAGGTAAATAATTTTAACCTTCATCACTTGGTTATGGTGGTGTCTACCAGAATTCCCCACTGTAAGTTTATTATTTTTTCATTGTAATTAATATATTTGGAAGTAAAGAGTTTGAGGCTGCACAGATATTCCATTTCTCCTTAAATTTTGCCTGTTAATTTCAGCATTCACTAGAGTATTTTGACTGCAGCAAATATTACTACAGTACTCTAATGGTGGCATTTTAATTTCATTTATTCTTTCTACATTTATTATATAGACTTCTGTATGGGAGATTTGTTATTTATCTCCCATTTATTCAATTATGTTTTAAACAAAACCTTTTAATTTTGAAATTATGTTTCTTTTCTCAACATTTATTTTAGGTTCAGGGTTATACTTGCAGGTTTGTTACCTGGGCAAATTGCATGTTGCTAGGGTTTGATGTACAAATGATTTTGATACCCAGGTAGTGAGCATAGTGCCCAATAGGTGGGTTTTTGTTTGTTTGTTTTACATTTATTTATTATACTTTAAGTTCTGGGGTACATGTCTTCTTTTGAGAAGTGTCTGTTCATATCCTTCACCCAGTTTTTGATGAGGTTGTTTTTTCTTGTAAATTTAAGTTCTTTGTAGATTCTGGATATTAGCCCCTTGTCAGAGAGATTGCAAAATTTTTCTTCCATTCTGTAGGTTGCCTGTTCACTATGATGATAGTTTCTTTTGCTGTGCAGAAGCTCTTTAGTTTAATTAGATCCCATTTGTCAATTTTGGCTTTTGTTGCTATTGCTTTTAGTGTTTTAGTCATGAAATCTTTACCCATGCCTATGTCCTGTATGGTATTGCCAAGGTATTCTTCTGGGGTTTTATGGTTTCGGGACTTATGTTTAAGTCTTTAATCCATCTTGAGTTAATTTTTGTATAAGGTGTAAGGAAGGGGTCCAGTTTCAGTTTTCTGTATATGGCTACCCATTTTTCCTAACACCATTCATTAAATAGGGAATCTTTCCCCATTGCTTGTTTTTGTCTGGTTTGTCAAAGATCAGATGGTTGTAGATATGTGGCAATATTTCTGAGGCCTCTGTTCTAGTCCATTCATCTATGTATCTGTTATGTACTAGTGCCATGCTGTTTTGGTTACTATAGCCTTGTAGTATAGTTTGAAGTCAGGTAACATGATGCCACCAACTCTGTTCTTTTTGCTTAGGATTATCTTGTCTATACGAGCTGTTTTTGGTTTCATATGAAATTTAAAGTAGTTTTTACTAATTCTGTGAAGAAAGTCAATGGTAGCTTGATGGGGATAGCATTGAATCTATAAATTACTTTGGGCACTATGGTCATTTTCACAATATTGATTCTTCCTATTCATGGTCATGGACTGTTTTTTCATTTGTTTGTGTGCTTTCTTATTTCCTTGAGCAGTGGTTTGTGGTTCTCCTTAAAGAGGTCCTTCACAACCCTTGTAAGTTGTATTCCTAGGTATTTTGTGAATGGGCGTTCACTCATGATTTGGCTTTGTTTGTCTATTATTGGTATATAGGAATGCATGTGATTTTTGAACATTGATTTTGTATCCTGAGACTTTGCTGAAGCTGCTTATCAGCTTAAGGAGATTTTGGGCAGACACAATGGAGTTCTCTAAACATAGAATCATGTAATCTGTAAACAGAAACAATTTGGCTTCCTCTCTTCCTATTTGAATACCCTTTATTTCTTTTTCTTGCCTGATTGCCCTGGCAAGAACTTTCAATACTATGTTGTATAGGAGTGGTGAGAGAGTGCATCCTTGTCTTGTGCTCATTTTCAAAGGGAATGCTTCCAGTTTTACCCATTCACTGTGATATTGGCTGTGGGTTTGTCATAAATATCTCTTAGTATTTTGAGATATGTTCCATCAATACCTAGTTTATTGAGAGTTTTTGGCATGAAAGGGTGTTGAATTTTATTGAAGGTCTTTTCTGCCTCTACTGAGATAATCATGTGATTTTTGTCATTGTTCTGTTGATGTGATGAATTACATTTATTGATTTGCATATGTTGAACCAGCCTTGCATCCCAGGGGTGAAGCCAACTTGATAGTCGTGGATAAGCTTTTTAATATGCTGTTGGATTTGGTTTGCCATTATTTTATTGAGGATTATTGTATTGATGTTCATCAGGAATATTTGCCTGAAATTCTTTTTTGGTTGTGTCTCTTCCAGGTTTTGATATCAGGATGATGCTGGCCTCATAAAATGAGTTAGAGTAGTCCCTCTTTTTCTATTGTTTGGAATAGTTTCAGAAGGAATGGTACCAGCTCCTTTTTGTACCTCTGGAAGAATTTGACTGTGAATTTGTCTGATCATGTGCTCTTTTTGGTTGGTAGGCTATTAATTACTGCCTCAATTTCAGAACTTGTTATTGGTCTATTCAGGGATTAGACTTCTTCCTGGTTTAGACTTGGGAGGGTGTAAGTGTGCAGGAATTTATCCATTTCTTCAACCGTTGTGGAAGACAGTGTGGCGATTTCTCAAGGATCTAGAACCAGAAATCCCATTTGACCCTGCCATCCCATTACTGGGTATATACCCAAAGGATTATAAATCATTCTACTATAAAGACACATGCACATGTATGTTTATTGCAGCGCTATTCATAATAACAAAGACTTGGAACCAACCCAAATGTCCTTCAATGATAGAATGGATAAAGAAAATATGGCACATATACACCATGGAATTCTATGCAGCAATAAAAAGGATGAGTTCATTTCCTTTTCAGGGATGTGGATGAAGCTAGAAACCATCATTCTCAGCAAACTAACACAGGAACAGAAAACCAAACACTGCATGTTCTCACTCATAAGTGAGAGCTGAACAATGGGAACACATGGACACAGGGAAGGGAACATCACGCACTGGGGCTTGTTGGGGGATGGGAAGCTAGGGGAGGAATAGCATTAGGAGAAAATTCCTAATGTAAATAACGGGTTGATGGGTATAGCAAACCACCATGGCACATGTATACATATGTAACAAACCTGCACATTCTGCATATGTATTCCAGCACTCAAAGTATAATAAAAATTTTTTTAAAAAAAGAAATGGTACTGATTTATAGACATTAACATTATATCCAAAAAGTTTATTGAAGTTGTTTATCAGTTCTAGGAGCTTTTGATCAGAAACTATGTTTTTAAATTAGAGAAGCATACCATCTGCATAGAGATAGTTTGATTTCCTCTTCAATTGTATGACTTTTATTTGAAATAATTTTAGAATTATAAGTTTCAAAGCTAGTACAGTGAGTGTCCATATACCCTTCTTCAGATTTCCCCAAAGATAATATTTTAAATAAACTTAGTACATCATCAAAACCAAGAAATTGATGGTTTTTATATAACATTACTATACTTAGTAACTATACTTAATTTGGATTTGGAATTCACTTGTAGAATTTTGGAAGGAGAGTTGTACTTTTTGTTTTTGTTTTTGTTTTTTGACTGGGTCTCACTTTGTTGTCCAGGTTCACTATAGCCCCAAAGTTCTGGGCTCAAATGATCATACTTCCTCATCCACCCAAATAGCTGGGACTAGAGGCACATGCCACTGTGCCTGGTTCCATGGATTTTACTAGTGGCTTTACATGTGATCTTTTGTATGTTTGTGTATATGTATGTCTGTACTTATATGAAATTTTATTATAAGCATAGCTTTGTGTAATCACTATCATAGTTAGAATACAAACCAGTTGTGACTTTATATTCCTATGGACTGAAGCAGTATTTATTTTGGCCTTTGGGATATAATATTATTTTTTCTTTTTGTCCAGTTTTGTCTATTGGACACTGTTTTGGGGTAACTACTGTGTCCTTGTGACATATTAACATCAGTTTTTTTAATGCTTTCTTACTTCCTGGCACTAAGATCATTTTGTGTTTTTCCTACCCCAGATCTAGAATTAACCATTTCTTCAAAGATCATTTTTTCCTTTTACTGGAGAGTTGTATTTAGAAACCATCACCTGTGTGCTTCTTGTACTTATTGCTATTGAGATATCCCTCTTTCTAGGCCCTGTACAAGTATCTATGTGTATGTATATGTATGTATATATACACACACACATATGTATGTATACATCCTAACCCATGTATAACACAGCTCTATATCTCTCTGTATCTATCTTTCCACATACACAGACACACATACACACACACACACACACACACACACACACACACACACACAAATATATTTGTTCAACCCCAGTTTATACATAGTTTCAGAATTTTTAACCCACAAACATATAAAAAAAACAAGCTTGACTAACTTTTAAAAATATGCTTCCAGGTGATATAGAAACACTAAATTAATTTATACTAAGACATTACTAATTAGTGGCCACTTTGAGGGATAACAGACAGCAATATAAATTGAAGTTGTAGGGTTTTGGTTGAAAAAGATATGGCTGGGAAATAATGAAGAAAAGTGCACAGAAAGGCAGATAAAAATGCCTTCTTTCTGTTTTGGGTAAGGTACAAATTTGATCACATGGCTCTCATAACATGGCAACTCCTAAACCCTGTTTCTGTGATACCAGCCCAGTTAAAGAGAGCTGAGGATAAATACCTGGCTTCTAGAAAAACATATGGCATGGTGCTGAGTAGTAGACATTAAGCTATATATCTGTCTATGGTAGTTTGGCTGCCTCCGGCACCTTTGATTTGCATCAAACGGAGATGCTTTGGCATTTGCTAACATATTGCTAGATTCATCCAGTGGCAGAACAATAACAAAGAGGAATAATGAAAAGCAATAAAAAATACTGTCAAACAACTTTTGGAAGGAAGATAGCAAGTACAAAAAAACAAAACAACAACAACAACAACAACAAAAAACAGCCAGAGACACATCCCCTAATTGTTATTCCAGATAGTAACCAGTTTTCTGGGTGGATTAAGATGGCAATAAATATTGAGGACAGGATCCTATGAATCTAACCTCCCCATGTCTTCCCCATCTTAGACTTTGCTTTGCACATTTCAAGAATAACAGAGACTTCAATGAGCCCCAAATACAAGGTTCCTATTCTCATCACCATATGTCATATCCTATCCTCTCCCTCTAGATATACTTTCAGGAAAATCTAGAATATTACAAGAATATTTTTTATTGTTGATTCATAAATCAGTATTGAAAAATATGTACTTTTTGAGTCATATACACTTGTGTTCAAGTCTGGGGTTCAACACCTACTCTCAGCTCTCTGAAATTCATTAAACTTCAGTTTCCTTATCTGTAAAGTATCTTCTTCCGATTATGAGAGAAGCTGGTTAGATGCTAACCAGTCCCATTTTATCTACATGGCCATAGAGGAAGACTATATTTCCCAGCCTCTTTTGAAATTAGGTTGTAGAATTTGATTGAGTTCTGGCCAATGCAATATGGACAGAAATGATGTGTACCACATACAGGCCTGGCCATAAAACAACCCATGTGATCCTTCATGTTCGTTCTTGGCTTGTTGACTAGCAGAAGGCAGAGGATCTAGCATAGCATTCTGAGAAAGTCTTATATAATGGGGGATTGCTAAATACACAGAGCCTATGTCCCTGAGTCACTGTTTGGAAAACTCTGTGGAAAGGCACCCATCAATATCTGAATAGACTGAGATATGAGAGAAAAAGATATTGTATTATGCCAAGAAAATTGTAGAATTATTACATTAGCTCATATTAATTACCCTGATTAATACATACTTATTTTATTATTCAAGAAATATAGGTAAAGCAACTATCACTGTACCTGACACATAGTAAGGGCTTAATATCTGTTGAGGCAATTTAAGTATAATCTGACATAAAATGTATACCTACAGGAAACAAAAGTTAATCCAATGTGTGTGAGTTTGTTGAGCATGGACAAAGAAATATTTACATTCCCTAGTTTTTCTCCTTTTTTTATTTTTTACTTTTTCGTATGGAAATATCTGGAGATGTTTATTTCTAAACTATTTTATTTTACTTTTATAAATTTAGATTTCCAGTGCATAAATTATCATGTTTCCTGTTTAATATCTATTTTGTTTCCTAAAATGGGGAACACTTGGGAAGATAGAGACTTGTTTTTTGACCTGGACTTCAGAGGAACTTTAACTAACTGTAGATCAGATCAGGTTCTTTTCCCATTACCTCTTAAACATTATCAAACATAGCTTTAGCTAACCATGGTTTTATCTCCAGCCTTTGGGTAGAAATTTCTATTCTAATTGCCCTAGGTTAATAGCATATAGCAAAACACTGACTAGAGTGGATAAATCACTTGAACATTTCATACTAGTTTGACCACAAAAGGCATTGAAGTTCTTCTCGCCACCAGGCATAAGTGCTTCAGACTCAGAAATCATTTATGTAACTGCTTTTGTTGATAGAGTGTTCCTGAAGTCATCCCTCATAGATTTCAGTTCTCTTCTTTCAGAGATATTTTTTCCTTTTTTCTCCAAGGCAGATGGAAAAGAAAGAAAGTCACCACACCTACATTACCTAAAAACTAAAAAGTTTCTGCAGCTGCTATATTCTTTTTTTAAAAATTTTCCATAGAACCATCAAAGCTTTTGTTATTTGGGTTTTCACCTGGAATGGATGACTAGGCCCACTTAAAATTATTCTTCATAGGTAATTCTCCTAGCAGTGCCAAAGCACAGGATTGTGATGCCTTAATAATAATTGAAACATTACCCTGTGAGAGAGTTTCAAAAGTCTACATCTGCTGAGGTTTTCATCTGTGAGAAGGAAAAGATCTTCATTACTGAATATATATTGAAGTAACACTGGGAGGCAAAATAGTAAAGGAGCTTTCAGGTTATAAGTCATCAGTTCTGATTGTTCAATGCACCAGTTGTTGACTTTTCCTATTCATAAAAGAGGTGCATTAAAACATTCCCTGAGTACTTTATAACAGTAATTCTCAGTGTGATCTCTGGACCACAAGGAGCAGCTGCACCTGGGAACTTACAGAAATGCAAATTCTGAAGCCCCACCTCAGACTCAATCAGAAGCCCTGTGGGTGGGGCTCAGCAAGTTGTGCTTTACTAAACACTTCAGGTGATTTTTTTTTCAGCTGTTTTACTCCTTCATCTATGAACATAGAGACTCTCCAAGGTGTTCACCATCATAACTGTTGAAGCTGGCCCATTTCTTTTTAAAAATTTTTTAATTATTAATTTTTGTGGGTACATAGTAGGTGCATGTATTTGTGGGGTACATAAAGTACTTTGATACAGGAATGCAATATTTAATAATTACATCAAAGTAAATGGGGTATCCATTATCTCAAGCATTTATACTTTGTCTAACAATCCAGTTATACTCTTATAGTTTAAAATGTACAACTATTGACTGTGGTCACCCTCTTGTACTATCAAATACTAGGTCTTACTCATTCTAACTACTTTTCATACACATTAACCTTCCCCACTTACCCTGACAACCAAACTACCCTACTGAGCCGCTGATAACCAGACTCCTACTCTCTATTTCCATGAGTTCAATTGTTTTAATTTTCAGCTCCCACAAATAAGTCAGAACATGCGAAGTTTCACTTTCTGTGTCTGGCTTATTTCTCTTAACATAATGACCTGCAGTTCCATCCATGTTGATGTAAATGACTGGATCTCATTCTTCTTTACAGCTGAATAGCATGCCATTATGTATATGAATTAATACCACATTTTCTTTATCAATTCATCAGTTGATACTTAGGTTGCTTTCAAGTCTTGGCTAGTATGAATGGTGCTGCAACAAACATGGGAGAACAGATATCTCTTTGATATACTGATTTCCTTTGTTTTGGGCACATATCCAGCAATGGAATGGCTGGATCATATGGTAGCTCTATTTTTAGCGTTTTGAGAAAACTCCAAACTGTTCTTCATAGTGGTTTGACTTACATTTCCACCAACAGTGTATAAGGGTTCTGTTTTCTTCATATTTTGCCAGCATTTGTTATTGCCTGTCTTTTGATAAAATACATTTTGAATAGGATGAGATGCTATTTCATTGTAGTTTTGATTTGCATTTCTCTGATAACCAATGATGATTGAGTTCCATTCTCATACTGCTAATAAAGATATGCCTGAGAATGGGGAATTTATAAAGGCAAGTGGTTTAATTGACTCACAGTTTAGCATGGCTGGTGAGTCCTCAGGAAACTTACAATCACCTTTTCATATGCCCATTTGCCATTTGTATGCCTTCTTTTAAGAAATGTCTATTCAGATCTTTTGCCCATTTTTTGATCAGATTATTCAATTTTTCCTACAGTTGTTTGAGCTTCTTATATATTCTGGTTATTAACCTCTTGTCAGATGGTGATATGGCTTGGCTGTGTCTCCACCAGAATCTCATCTTGAATTGTAGTTCCCATAATCCCACATGTCATAGGAGGGGCCTGGTGGAACGTTATTGAATTATGAAGGCAGTTATCTCCATGCTGTACTCATGATAGTGAGTTTTCACAAGATATGATGGTTTTATAAGGGTCTCTTCTCCACCTTTGCTCTGCCTGTCTCCTTGCTGCCCTCATGTAAAGAAGGATGTGTTTGCTTCCTCCTCCGCCATGATTGTAAGTTTCCTGAGGACTCACCAGTCATGCTGAACTGTGAGTCAATTAAACTCTTACCTTTATAAATTACCCATTCTCAGGTACGCCTTTATTAGTAGTGTGAGAATGAACTAATACAGTAAATTGATACTGGATAGTGGAGCACTACTATAAAGATAGCCAAAAATGTGGAAGTGACTTTGGAACTAGGTAACAGGCAGAGGTTGGAACAGCTTGGAATTTTTTTGTCTCAAAAGAAGACAGAAAAATGTGTGAAAGTTTGAAACTTCCTGGAGACGTATTGAATTTCTTTGACCAAAATGCTGATGGTGATATGGACAATAAAGTTCAGGCTCAGAGAGTCTCAGATGGAGATTAGGAAATTGTTAGGAACTGGAGCAAAGATCACTCTTGTTATGCTTTAGCAAAGAGACTTGGCATTTTGTCCCTGCCCCAGAGATATCTGGAATTTTGAACATGAGAGAGATGATTTATGGTATCTGGCAGAAGGAATTTCTAAGCAGCAAAGCATTCAAGAGATGATGGAATGTAAAAGCTTGTACCATGCTCCTGGAAAAGCTGCAGACATTGAATGCCAGCCTGTGAAAGCAGCCAGGCAGAGAGCTGTACCCTCCAAAGCTACAGGGGTAGAAGTGTCCAAGGCCATGGGACCCCACCTCTTGACCTAGATGTGAGACGTGGAGTCAAAGGACATCATTGCAGAGCTTTAAGATTTGACTGCCTCATTGGATTTCATACTTACATGGGGCCTGTAGCCCCTTTATTTTGGCCAATCTGTCCCATTTGGAAGGGGTATATTTACCCAATGCTTGTACCTCCACTGTATCTGGGAAGTAACTGACTTAATTTTGATTTTACAGGCTCATAGGCAGAAGAGTCTTGCCTTGTCTCAAATGAGACTTTGGACTTGGACTTTTGAGTTAATGCTGAAATAAAGACTTTAGGGGACTTTTGGAAAGGCATGATTGTTTTGAAATGGAAAGACATGAGATTTGGGAGGGGCAAGGGTTGAAATGATATGGTTTGACTGTATCCCCGCCCAAATCTCATCTTGAATTGTAGTTCCCATAGTCCCTGCATATCATGGGAGGGACCCAGTGAGAGGTAATTGAATCATGGGGGCAGTTACTTCCATGCTGTTTTCGTGATAGTGAGTGCTCACGAGACAAGATCAGATGCTTTTATAAGGGGCTTTTCCCTGCTTCACTTTGCACTTCTCCTTGCTGCACCCATGTGTAGAAGGACATAATTGTTTCCCCTTCTGCCATGATTATAAGTTTCCTGAAGTCTCCCAAGCCATGTGGAACTGTGACTCAATTAAACCTCTTACCTTTATAAAGTACCCAGTGTTGGGTATGTCTTTATTAGCAGCATTAGAATGGACTAATATGGATGAATAGTTTGCAAATATTTTCTCCCATCCTGTGGGTTGTCTCCTCACTTTGTAGATTGTTTCCTTTACTGTGAAGAATGTTTTTAATTAGATATGATCCCATTTGTCCACTTTAGCTTTGGTTGCCTGTGCTGGTGGGGTATTACTCAAGAAATTTTTGCCCAGGCCAATGTCCTGGAGAGTTTCCTTAGTGTTTTCTTGAAGCAGTTTCATAGTTTGAGGTCTTAGATTTAATTTTTAAATCCACTTTGATTTGATTTTTGTGTATGGTGAGAGATAGGGGTCTAGGTTCATTGTTCTGTATATGGATAGCAAGATTTCCCAGCACCATTTATTGAAGACACTGTCTTTTCCCCAGTGTATGTTCTTGGCACCTATGTCAAAACTGAGTGAACTGTAGGTGTGGTATTTGTTTATGGGTTCTCTACTCTGTTACATTGGTCTATATCTGTTTTTATGCCAGTACCATGCTGCTTCAGTTAGTATAGCTCTGTAGTATAATTTGAAGTCAGGTAATGTGATTCTTCTAGTGTGTTCTTTTTGCTCATGGTAGCTTTGGCTATTCTGGATCATTTTTGGTTCCATATACATTTTAGTAATGTTTTTTCTATTTCTGTGAAGAATGTCATTGGTATTTTCATAAGGATTGCATTGAATCTGTAGATGGCTTTGGATACTATGGACATTTTAACAATATTGATTCTTCTAATCCATGAAAATAAAATATTTTTCCACTTTGTTACATCCTCTTCAATTTCTTTCATCAGTGTTTTATAGTTTTCATTATAAAGATATTTCACTACTTAATTCCTAGACATCTACTTTTATTCATGGCTATTGTGAATGGGATTTTTTTTTTAATTTCTTTTTCAGGTTGGTCATAGTTGGCATATAGAAATGCTAGTAATTTTTTATGTTGATATTTATCCTCCAAATTTACTGAATTTGTTTATCTGTTCTAATTGATTATTTGTAGAGTCTTTACTTTTTTCCAAATATAAGATGCTATCATCTGCAAACAAGGATATTTTGACCTCTTCCATACCAATTTGCATGCCTTTATTTCTTTCTCTTCTGTGATTGTTCTAGCTAAGACTTCCAGTGCTGTCCTGAATAACAGTAGTAAAAGTAGGCATCATTATGGCATTCCATATCTTAGACAAAAGGCTTTCAGTTTTGCCCACTCAGTATGATACTATAGGTCTGTCATATATGGCTTTTATTATATTAATGTATGTTACTTCTATAACCAGTTTTTTAGGGTCTTTATCATGAAGTGATGTTAATTTTATCAAATGTTTTTTCAGCATCAATTTAAATATTCAAATTGTTTTTGTTCTTCATTTCGTTGATATGATGTATCACAATGATATGCATATGTTGCCCAATATTTACAACCCTGGGATGAATCCCACTTTGTCATGATGAATTATCTTTTTAAAGTATTGATGAATCTGGTTTACTAGTATTTTTGTTGAGGATTTTTGCATTAAAGTTTATCAGAGATATTGGTCTGTAGTTTTCTTCTCTGATGTGTCTATATCAGGTTCTGGTATAAGAGAAATACTGTAGCGTACTTTGTGGTATAATACAAGGACATAGTTACCAAAGCAGCATAGTAGTGGTATAAAAATAGGCACATAGACCAATGGAACAGGATAGAGAAAGCAGAAATAAAGCCAAGACCATGCCACTGCACTTCATCCTGGGTGACAAGAGCAAAACTTCGTCTAAAAAAAAAAAAAAAAAAAAGACTTGTAGATGTACGATGTTGGTGGTCTTGGATCTTGGATAACACCCAAAAAGAATTCCCAGAATTACCAGGGAGGAACTCTTGTTTTCTGCCCTTATTTTCTCCCAAACAAATGGAGTCTCTCTTTCTGCTGAGCTTCCTGTATTAGGAGGTGTCATGATGCAAGCACCCCTGTGGCCACCACCATTTGGACTATGCTGGCTTATTTCTGAAGCCAGCAAAGTGGTGGTTCTCACCCGAGGCCCACTGTTACCACTACCTGTGTACCACCTATGTTTGCTTAAGGCCCTAAGGTTCTACAATCGGTGGATAGGGAAGCCAGCTAAGTTAATGTCCTTTGCTTCAGGGTATCAAGGATCCCAGGCCTAGGCATATCCAGAGATGCTATTTGAGAGCCAAGGATTGGAGTAAAAAACCTAAGAAATCTACCTGGTGTTCTATTCTACTACAGGTAAACTGGCTCTCAAACCACAAGACAAAGTCCTTCCCCCTCTTCCTTCTCCTTCCATGGGCAGAGGAGCCTCTCCCAGCTGCCACAGCCACCAGCTCAAAGTGAGTACTGCCAGGCCACCACCAATGTTCACTTAAAGCCCAAGGGCTGTTCAGTCAGACTCTGATGAATGATGCCAGGCCTGGGACTCACCCTTCAGGGCAGTGGTCTCCCCTCTGTCCCAGGGCAAGTTCAGAATTGCTCTCCAAGAGCCTAGGCCTGGACTCCAGGACCCCAAGAGCTTGCTTGCTGCTCTATCCCACTGTGGCTGAGCTGGTACCTAAGGTGTAAGACAAAGTCCTCTTACTTTCCCCTCTTCTTTTCTCAAGAAGAAGGAGTCTTTCTCCATAGCCACCACTACAGGGAACATGCTGGGTCTCACCTGAAGCCAGCTCATCTCAGAGTCTCACCCAAGGCCTATATGCACTATTTGAGTATGGCTGCAGGTTATTTAGGGCCCAAGGGCTCTTTAGTAAGCAGATGATGAATCCTGCCAGAACTGGGTTCTTTTAGCACCAAGCTTAGGGCACCAAGTTCCCTTCTGGCCCAAGGTGTGTCTAGAAATGTCATACAGGAGCTAGGTTGATTTTGACATAGGCTAAAGTTTAAGGCTTACCACCTTAGAAATTGCTGTACTGTGAAGATAAAGCAATACAGTTAAAAATGATGATGGTGATAATAATATCAAATACTTCTTAAATAATTGCTATGATCCAGGCACCATGCTAATCACTTTAAATAAATTAGGTTGTTATTATTATTACTGTCCCTCATTAAAGATGAAGAAATTTAGAGATGAAGTCATTTGTCCAAGTTCATAGCTAGTACGTAGAAATCACGACTCCAAACCAAGTATGCCTCTAAAGAACTCTTCTTACCAGTACAATATATGTCATGTGGTTTGTCTATGAAATTCCTAACAATGTTCAATTCTAATTCCAAATTGGCATCTGTCTTTAGGGTTTGGTATTGCCAAAGCATTTAATCTGGATATAGGTTGCTCAATACAGGAGTTAAGTTTCTCAAAAGCTGTATATAAATCAGTATTTTTAATATTCTGTAGACTTTATTGTAAGTCTCTTAAAGGTTATATTTCTACGCTTCAGTTCATAATAGTTCCAAACTCTTGCATTTTCAATATTTCTGCCCATCATCTTTTCTTTCTAACATTTAATAATCTGTAAATAAATGCAAGAGATGTGCTATGGGGTTCAAGAGACATTTTATAATTCCTTAGTCAAGTGAAGAGGACTAAAATGCAAATAATAACCTCTTACTTGTCAAATATATGTTGTTCCTAAAGCTTAGCATTGCTCTATAATAACTTTTGAGAAATTATAAAAGGTTGAAAAACTATTTTAGAATAAATTTTGCTCATCCCACCACAACTATATAATAAGCCTTTCAGAAATGAAGCTTCCACTCATCCTTTAGCAGTTTACAAGCATTTAGCCATTCTGGAAGTGAGAAGTATGAGGAAAATTTCTTCTCTCTGTTAAAGGGCTTAGCTTAATGTGGCTGAGCGAGGGTTTGCCTTTCAGAGAGCTAGAAGCCATGTACATACCCTAGGCATCTCAGGGGGAAAGAAGTACTTCTGTTTTTCTTTTTCTTTTCCCTTGCTTTAATCCCATCAGTACCCTAAATGCCTATGCTGATGCACAACATTAACTTACAACACTGGGTTTGTCATCATAATTACACTGCAAAGGAGCTCTTCACTTAGGCAAGGTCATACAGGCTGCAAAGCAAAATAAGTAAGGGCAACAGAATTCCTGAGAGGCTCCATTCATAAAGCAGGGGTAAGCATGAATGCAGCATTATTCTTTCTGGGAAAGTTCTGGAAAGGTTGACCTCAGTGGAATGGGTATAAATTTGCATAATGCTTCATTTCCTTAGAGCAACTCAAGGGTTGGTAACCATTACATGAGGCCAGACATCTCTGGAAAGATTAATGGAACCGGGATATTATTACTTCCAAATAAAATGAAGTCATGCCAAGGTTACTGCAAGGTTTATTGAGGGAAAGATGTTTGCTTATTAGAATGGGTGACTTGTCTCTCAGGCTAGCAGAGTTAATGGAAATGAATTGCACATCAGTAAATATTAAGCTGTCCAGTAAAGCTCTTTCATGTTAAGCAACATAATGGATAAGACATGGCATGGATGTGATTTGTAAAAACCTGCCAGTTTATATCTTTTGGCAAGGGCCATTGTATGAAAACCCTTTAGCCAATGAAGAGTTATTTGTCTCTCTTGTTATTACAACAAGAAAAAAAAGAAAAGAACAAAAGCAAAAAGTACTAATTTTTACTTCAGAGTCCTGGCTCCAGTACTTTGTGTGAGTAGTGTATTGATAAATTGATTGACTGAGTTCCTTAATGCAGTATCAAATTGTTTTCAGGGGCTTAAACGGAAGTGAGATGGACACTTTAACCCAAAAAGCCTCAATGAAATATCAATGAGCAGTTAGTCTTCAATAGGGAACAACCCCACAAAGATGTAAATGACTTTCTACAGAGAGAATATATTCTGATCATTGACTCCTCCTGCTTGTGCACCCAGGTCCTGGCTTAGAATCAAAATGACAACTAATGATGTGTCTTCCAAACCAAATTTATAGGTAATGAAGTTCAAGATGTGCCAGAGAGAGGAGAAAAACAAGCAAGTAAAAACACAAATGTTAATATTTTATAACGAAGAGAGCTTGTTGATTTTGGGTGAGGGTAATTGCAGTTAACTATATCTATCTATATGAAAGAACAGTAAAAGCCACACCTCTCCTGTCTACTGCCATCCATCCAAAAACAGAATGACTTCAGGTTTCTCTGGCCAGATGCCGAGTTCTGGGCTTATGACAGGAGACTGCTGATAAAAGTGGCTTGGACACAAATCACTGCAATATTCTTGGGTCACAAGATAGTCATGAACACTGAGATTCCCTACATGCAATTCCTAGTAAAAAGACTCTGGCCTCTAAATTATGGTGGAAACAATATCTTATTAATTTGAATTAACCACAGGACATGTTCTAGTGGCTATTCAAAATATAATTATGATTTTGTTTCTAAAAATATCTTCTTGTTTCTGTGCATAGAGGTGTAAATGTCCATACTGCCCAAAGCAATCTACACATTCAGTGCTTTTCCTATTAAACCACCAATGTCATTTTTCACAGAACTAGAAAAAAACTATTCTAAAATTCATATGGAGCTAAAAGAACAGCCTAAATAGCCAAAGCAATCCTAAGCAAAAAGAACAAAGCCAGAGGCATCACATTAACTGACTTCAAACTATGTATAAGGCTACAGTTACCAAAACAGCATGGCATGGTACAAAAGCAGACACATAGACAAGTGGAACAGAATGGAAAACTCAGAGATAAAGCTGCACACCTACAGCCATCTAATCTTTAACAAAGTTGACAAAAATAAGCAATGAAGAAAGAACTCTCTATTTGATAAATGATGCTATCATAGCTGGCTAGCCACATGTAGAAGAAGAAAACTGGACCTTTACATTTCACCATATATAAAAATTAACTCAAGATGAGTTAAAGATTTAAATGTAATACCTCAAACTATAAGAATTCTAGAAGAAAACCTAGAAAATACCGTTATAGAAATCAGCCTTGGGAAAGAATTTATGATTAAGTTCTCAAAAGCAACTGTAACAAAAAAATTGACAAGTGGGACACAATTAAACTAAAGAGCTTCTGCTCAGCAAAACAATCAACAGAGTAAATAGACAACTTACATAATGGGAGAAAATATTAGTAAACTATGTATCTGACAAATGTTTAATGTTCAAAATCAATAAGGAACTTAACAGGCAAAAAAAAAAAAAAACCATTAAAAAATGGGCAAAGGACATGAACAGAGACTTCTCAAAAGAAGACATGCAAGCAGCCAACAAATACATGAAAAAAATGTTCACCATCACGAATCATCAGAGAAATGTAAAGTCTTGTTGTAAATACTTTATGGTTTTTATTCCTAATGTGGGAACAGTAGAACTACCTTCATAATTAGGTTAGGCTGAGAATATAACTATGAGGGTTTTCAAGTCTGGGATCTAGAATTCTTTTTGTAAGATGTAATCTCACTATTACTGTAAAATGAGAGGGGGGTAAGCCACCACCCCAACTAATCTCTGAACATTGATATTGTCTACTATCAGCTTTTAGAGTTGATACAGATCACTTGTAATTTCAAGATGAAGTCTCCTTAAGAGTACTTCAGTGCACTTTCATTTTAAGAAGAAAGTCAACTGCAATGAAAAAAGAAACAGTATGAGAGACCAAGATTGTTTTATGGTAACTATGGACTCTTAGAAGCAAAATTATTCTGGACAGATGGTTATTATTTTGAGGACAGGGTTTGTATTGCATTGAGCTCTCAGTAACCAGAGAGAGCCTAGAAGGTAGAAGGAACCCAATAAATAATTATTTATGAATGTCGAATAGGTACATACAACATTGTAAGCATAGGAGGTTAATTCTTATCTAAACACCAGAATGTCGTTTTAGCCAAATCCATTTACATGCTTCCAAAGTAATTTTCATTTTTATTCACTATGTAGGAAAGACAACAAAAAGCAACTCATAATCACAGTGACAATGGAAATACATTAATATTTCAAGGTTATTGAGTTTGCATAACAAAATACGTGAATAAAATGAATTGACAGATTGTTTCTGAAAGACATGACACACAGGTAAAACACAATTTTAACAGAAGGGATGGAGATGAAAAGGACATATTTTAAAATAGAATCATCTGTTTATTTTTATTCTTCCTACGATATTTGTAATAGTTAATCAAGGGAAACAAAATTTCTTTCACATTGGTGCCTTTTTTTCTCCTACTACTTCATAAGTTGCTTTTGCCTCTGGATTTTTCTTAACGTCTTCCTCATCTCTTTGCAACAACATTTCCATTTTGTCCCAACCAAGGCCTAGGAAAAAACCTTAAGCTATGACAGCACAGATGCCAAATAGTTTTGCCCTGCCATAGTGTAAAATCCTTGGCTTGATTTTTCTCAAAATATTGACAAAAACAAGGTATTTACTTATCTTTCTGTTCAATACTCTTATTAAAGCTCATACATAGCTCATATTATTCTGACACTGTCCCTGAAAATTGAATCTTCTATTCAGTATCACCTTGTTTTGCATATTTTTGTTTCTGTTCTGTAAATTAGGATAACATTTACAGCCTGGGATTTTTTAACCTCATCTATTTAATGTATTTTCAGAAGTGACATTTAAGATTATGTCTAATAGAAAAGTCAGAGCTTCAAAATCATGCCTAAATATATGGATATGTCTTTATCACCTTCCATGAGAATGGACAGAGTAAGAAATCTCTAAATATATGTTCCAAAGTAATAGCCATAGATAAAAAAAAAAATAAAACATGTTGAGGGAAACAAACAGTTCGGTGAATATACTTCTAGCTCCTTAGTGTCTGTCCATGATAAAAAACTTGACAAAAATTATCTACCATCACCTTAATAATGAACACTACAAAACAAATATTGGGCATCATCTTTATGCTTACCATTTATGGCCTTTCTACTGTGGTGAAATCTCTACCTTGACTCTTCAATATATAATGTATTTCTAACTGTCGAATGGTGTTAGGAGACAATGAAATTTTCACAAAGAATGACCCACATATATAGTTGAATGCAGCCTCAAGACTGACAGGATCAAAAGTAAAAAAAGATTTTAAAAGGGGCTTATAGAATTTTGTTCTCCTCAATTGTCACTTCTCATTCTATTATCCAGAAGAAAATATTAAAGGTTTACTTGTAATTAACAGTGATAATATATTACTCTCCTCCAAGCTATATCAATTGTGTTCCTCACTACCAGTTTCTTGATGTTCTGAAGGTGGACCTGTCATTTTTTTAAATCTCAATCCTCAAGTTCTCTTTATGTGAGGTCTATAGTGATGTGTCAGGCTAAGCAGTGCCGTTAAGTGGAAAAAGCTTTTATAGATGTACAGGCTGCAAAATAAAAACCACATCACTTGAAAAAGAAGGGATTTGGAAGACCTTGCAGAATTTCCCTGAAACTCAATTCATAGTCCTGTGATCTATTTCATAACTGTGCATCCCAGCTTCCTATCTCACCTTTCTTTCCACATTTCAGCTCTGGTATGTCATTACAACATGCTCAGCATCTTTTAAAATCCTCCCCGCTCCCAACATTGCTTCTCAATATATGCATTGTATCTCTCTTAAACAAATGGCTCCTAATCTGCACCCAAATTGCACACATAACAAAGAATCTATGAAGAATTACTTATAATAAAAAAAAAATCTAAAGTATGGATCTCTATCCAGTTTCTCACTCTTGAACTCCAGTCCCAAAAGTCAAATAAGATATCTGTACCTTAACTCTCATAAGCAGTGCTATGGTCTAAATGTTTGTCTCCCCAAAAATTCATAGGTTAAAACCTAATCCCCAGTGAAATGGTATTAAGGGGTAGGGTGTTTGGGGGATGATTAGGTCATGAGGACCTCACCCTCATGAATCAAATTAGTGCTCTTATAAAAGAGGCCCAAAGAATCTTATTTGTCCCTTTTATCATGTGAAAACACAGCTAAAACAAACTGTCTATGAGGAATGGTCCCTCATCAGACATTAAATCTGCTTGTACCTTGATCTTGGGTTTCCCAGGATCTAAAACTATGAGCAATAAATTTCCACTGCTTACAAATTACCTAATCTAAAGTTTTTATGTTACATCAGCCAAATGTACCAAGACAATCAGTAAATAAACCCACCCTATCCAAAACTAAACTCTTTGTCTTTGCCTCAACTCAACCTCTCCAAATTTCCCTGTCTCATGGCATGGCCATGCCATCCCTCAATCTTTATATCATAATATGCATACTTGATTTTTATCACTCTTCTGATGGAATCTCTTCACTGTCTCCCTCATTGAATTCAAGATAAAATTCAACTTTTTTTGATAAAAGAAAAACTTCAGCCAAATCAAATTTAAAGGAGTTTAATTGAGCAATGAATGATTCACGAATTGGGCAGCCCCCAGAATCAGTCTAGATTCACAGAAACTCCAGCACAGCCACATGGTGGAAGAAGATTTATAGGCAAAACGAAAAAGAGAGAGAGAGAGAAATTATGTATAGAAATCAGCAGTGAGGTACAGAAACAGCTGGATTCATTACAAGTTGCTGTTTGGCTCATTTGAACACATTTGGAACACTTAGCAGTCTATGAGTGGTGAAGTATGGCCGCTGGGATTGGCCAAGACTCAGTTATTACTACAGGCACATACTCCTAAATTAAGTTGTCTCTTCCCTGTGTCTTGATCTTCTCTATGTGTATGGTTGATCTTCTCTACGTGTAAATCTCTGTCTTGATTTCTTCTTCTTATAACACATAAGTCATTTTAAATTAGAACCAACCCTAATAACCACAATTAATCATAATTACCTCTTTAAAGATCTTATTCTCAAATACAGTAATATTAGGAGGTAATAGGGGTTAGAAAATTGGTCTCATTACTTTTATTTCTTTCTCATACATAATCTAAGGGTTTTCAAACACTTCATTACAAGAGGGGTAAAACTTGTGAAAGAATAAAGACATTTGGAATCCAGAAGTTTGATGAAAACAAATGGGGTATATAACAAGAATTCCTGGAATTGACATTCAGAAATACTCTATTCTCTTTACATTTCTATCTAGGTTCTTAAGCTACAATACCCATGGTATTAAAAAGGTTGATTTTAAAAATATGCTGTTAATTTAAGTAGTGAATGCTGGTTGTCACAGAGCAAAAAGTATTTTATAAATAAGTTACTCAATTTTTATCTACCCCAACAATGATCTTCTATTTCTCATTCAAAAACTGATAACATCTCTCAGCATAAAAAAGGAATGATACTATGTCAACAACTTCAGAAGCCAGATCTTATACTCTAGAGAGAATCAAGTCAGAAAATAAAGGAGTATGTTATATTCTCTTACATAAAGGTATTCATTTACTGTATTATTTGCAATTCTGAGAAAAACATCAGAGGTCACAATAAGCTAAATTTTTCTTATGAACAGAGGAAGCAAGTTTAAATTTTCAAAATGAAATTTAATCATTCCTTTAAATGATTAAATTTAAAGGAATGATTAAAAATATGATAGCTAACTCTGAAGCAACAAAGAAAACTGATAAACAGAGGAGATTCAAGCATCCAAAGACCTGTTGAACAAAATGAACTTTCATATTTCTGCCAACCCAAAAGAGCTGCAATTCCAAAGAAAAATACTCAGACATTAATCCTAGCAATGTAAATAAACTGTAATGTTATTTTCCACATGTAGTTTTGTATTAAAATTTTACTTTATGCTGGTTTCAATGTTACTTGAGTCTCTGAATAATGTCAAACGAGGTGGTAAATTATACATATTTGCCTTTAGTGAAAATTACCTTTTCCCAAACAAACTTGAACTTGTAAACTTTCTGTTATAAAGCTTAATCAACAATACCAAAGTATAATCAAACTCCTGTGACAGCTTAAAGAAATGGCTCTTAACCTGAGGGTCATAGATGAGGTTCTAGGGATCATTATACAAAATTGTAATGAAATTTTTTTTCTGGGACAGAAGTCTATGGGTTTCATAAGATTTTTTAAGGAGTCTGTGACCCTAATAAGATAAATACTGTTCTATAGTACTCCACCTACTCAGTCGTCAAAGCAAAATCTTCTCAGGTCAGATTTAAGTACCAGAAACTTCAAAATTTACTCTGAGTTAAGAGACAGTAGTCAACAACTAGTTTAGGTAGAGAATGCTTGAGTTCTGGGATTTAGGCTTGCCCTATTTCCGAGTGGAGAAACGATTATGACTTCATCTGCTGCAGGTTCAAAAGTAGGGACTTCAGGGAAGTATGTAGATGAACAATTGGAGAGGCCTAGATACTATGAGTATAACAAGGCGGTAGTAATAATTTACATATTTTTTCGTATTTCACTTGAAAGAAAAGTCTATTATTCATATTTACAGTTTGTTGCTGTTCCTTTGGATCAATTTCAGATGTTTCAATCAAAACTGTTTCAAAAAAAATCAATTCGAAGTTATAATACAGTCCTTTTTAATGTATAAACTTATCTGTATTGTAATCATTTGTTAAATGTTTACATTGTTCTAAGTATTCTAGATAACTAATGTAGACATGGCCCTACAAGTGATCTCTGGTTGCTAATGGAAAAGTAGATAGTAGGCTGATTTCATTGTTTAATTGATTAAGTACCTAAGTACTACAGTTAGAAGCATTTCAGAAATTCATGAAAGATTGATAAATAATTTTGCATGTTATAGTTACGATAATTAAACTGAAAAAAGCATTTGATTTCCTTTTAGCCTGTTTGATATGTTGCATCACTGTACCTGAGGAAGGTGCCCTGCATTCTACTTCAATATGCAATTTCAATTCATACACGTTAAAGAGATTTTAGGTCTGGATACTTAATATATATCCTACCACATGAGCATAACCTATTATCATATTACACACCAAATTCCTTTATCTTTTCTAGCCATATTTTTTAAAATCAGTTTTCTGCTTTATTTTTCCCAAAAGCTAAAGATCATCTTAGGCATATACTCAAAAAATATATACCCCATATGCCTATCCCTGAGATTTAAAGATTGTTCTCAGGAATGATTTAATTGTGATTTCAAAGTCAATGCTGACTTGGGATTTTAAATGAGAATACCTTATTAAAAAATCAAAAAAAAATGTTTTTCATGTCATATTAAAATATAAGTCACACAACAAGTTGATGTATTTGAAACATGAAAATAATGTATCTCTCTAGAGAAATGGATAGAAAGCAAAACAAATCTGGAATTAGAAACATGTTACTATATCTTGAGCCTCCACCTTGTGTTTGAAAAGCTTAATTCATTTGACTCTTGTAACTGAGTAAACATTTGAGCAAATAAGCCAAGCCCCATGGCTGTGAAACTGGCCACCATTCATGGGTCATTTATTCCATAGGTTTGACAGCAGGATATGGTACTTTCTTTAGGTCTTTTCTCTGAACAGTAGTCCATTTCTTCTTGCTAGTAAAGAAATCAACAATGAACTAGGTTGTATCTCTCTAACAGCCTTTTGTCATAAACCTGAAGATGATCAGAAATTTGCTCCTTAGACTTCACGCAGCCTGGCAAAACAATTCCATTTGAAGCTATTAAATTTGAAAGTTTCCTTTCCTTCAATGCGCTATTTTGAAATACTTAATAAATCTGAACATTCTTCTGAAATGCATTAACATTCTTCTGGCCATGTGATCTTGCAAAAATTTTTTAACTTTATTGGCCTCAATTTTTTCATCTTTAAAACAGTAAAAGTAATAAGTATTAAATGAGATTAAGACATGTAAAGGTGCATCTCCAAATGCCTATCACATAATAAGCATTCAGTATATTGGAACTATTAATAATTTACTATTAATAAAAATGAGCAATAGAATTCTAAAAGCATGCCAAGGTATGTTCAAATATAATGGGTAATTTCTTATATGTGATTTAGAGATTTATTGGCATTAAAAGAATTGGACAAATGAGTATAATCTGGAAATTTCAATATTAAAATTTCTCATTTTTTACCTATATTGTTAATTTTAAGGTAAATTTAAATTTACCTTAAGTTTAAATTTTAAATAGTAGCAAAATAATCAGAGAAGAGAGCAGTATATATACTCAATTGCTGAATAAATTTTAGGAATTTATTTAGATGGTAAAAAATCACCCTCTAAAGAAGAATGTTTGTATTTTCTTCCCTGATAGAAATGGGGCACATGACTCATTTAGTCATCTGTGTAATTCTTGTATAGAATTTTCTCCTCCATATAGACTCTTCACTGATTTTTACTTAAGACACTTAGAGGCTCAGCCAGGCGCAGACTCTGTGTGTTTCGTTTATTTTATTTTTATTTATTTATTTAGAGATGAAGTCTCACTCTGTCACCCAGGCTGGAGTGCAGTGGTGTGATCTCGGCTCACTGCAACCTCCACCTCCCGGGTTCAAGCTAGTCTCATGCCTCAGCCTCCTGAGTAACTAGGATTATAGGCACCTGCCACAATGTCCAGCTAATTTTGTATTTCTAGGCAGGGTTTCACCACGTTGGCCGGGCTTGAACTCCTGACCTCAGGTGATCCACCCACCTCGGCCTCCCAAAGTGCTGGGATTACAGGTTTGAGCCACAGTGCCTAGCCTATGTTTCCTTTCAAAGGAATATACCCAGTTGGAGCTCCCCAATTTCCTTGTTCATGTATTTGTCAAATAAGTATCTTTTATAAAGTTCCTACTCTGTACCAGGCAGACATTGTATTAAATCTTTAGAACACACTTCTTGATTAACAGAACCCACATAAGGAAACTATGGAGGAGCAAGATGTCAGGGTAAGAAGTCCTTGTCCTTGTTCCTCCACAGAAACACCAATAAAACAATGATAGTCAAGTCAAAATATCTTTATGATAAATCCAGAATTCAATTAAAAAATTAAAGAACTCAAGATGAGCAAAAAGAAGGTTTTCCTATATTTGGATTAGGTATCACTTCTCAAGATACTAATCTCTAGTCACATAAAGAGGTACATTAAGTTTCCTCCAATTCACTTATTACTTACTAGATGGAAATAGGCAAGTTATGGAGGGTGGGGGTGTGCTCTTTTCATCTCCTATATAATTCTGGAGGAGCAATACTTTAAGTAGGTCTATCCCCTCCCCCAGAGAATTGTCACTCAACTTCCCCAGATGCAGGTTGTTGGGGAAGATCAGTGTTCAGGATTATTATTCTAGCTACCTGAGCTGACTACTTTGAAAATGTTATCAGAACTATTTCATTACTTGGTTTGTTTGCCTGTTTAAATAACACCTGTCTGGCAGTTGTCACAACCCACTCAGAGCTTTTTATTTAGAAATAAGAAAAAACCACTGAAATTCAACCAGAATATTTCCAAAGAGAAACTGTTGCTTATATACATGGTGTATGTCATAATTATAGAAGGTGGCCATGGCCCAGAGTTCCATCTTTTTTAAAAAGGCTGTTTTTACGCATCTAGAGAGATAATTTTCCAGAGAGCAAGATAGGTTGCCAGACAAATAACCCAAAGCAATTTAGCCACTTTCCCTTCAAGGAACAAAAGAGAAATTTCTCTGGTGTTTCAAACATAGCTGAAGGCTGTCACAAGTCTAATTGAGAAGCAAACTTCACACAAATTGTGTTTACCCAAGCAATCAATTTCAAAAGCCCACTACCTCTTCTTCTAAAATCAGTTAAGCTGTAAACTGGCATTTGTTTCATTATTCTTTGGTGAAAGCATTTGTATTAATAGCAATATTTTCAGTAAAAGTTATCCCTATATAGATTTCTGAAAGCCTTAAGTTTGCTGCTTCACATTGCACTTTGAAGAAAAGACATCAGCTAACAAGCCTAACAAACATCACTTTGGAGAACAGTCTGGTGAAACACAGGTTGCTCAGAGGCCCCAGCAGAAAGAGTTCAGACTAAATATTCAGATGCCTGAGTATTCCCAGCTAAAAATCCATTTTCTCAGTGGGTCAATGGAGTAGAATTACACTTACTCTACAAATATTACCTGTAGCCATGAGTCAGAGAGCCAGTCAAATGTGTTAGACTCAGGACATTCATTTGACTCATCACTGTAACAGATGACAGGAAAGGCACTTACTATAGCTCATTCTGGCCTGAGAGACTCCTTGAAGCTATGCAGATGGGAAAATACGAGTGAGAAATAATCACCAGATTCACATGACTACATTAAATAACATATATCAGTCTTCATAGTTTTAACTATATGGAACAGAATAAAGAACCCAGAAACAAATCCACACACCTACACATTCAGCAATTTGTCTCACACATTCTTTCAGTAATTTGTTTCACCACAAGTCCATCCATTCCAAGCTCCATTTTCAGAGATGAGGACAGTTATGTTCTAAATTTGACCTGTACTTTGTATGTAACGTTGTCATAATCTACAAAACACTGTGAACTGATTGAAAGCAGAGACTCAGTCTTTTTATTTTTTTAATTTTTGTGGGCACATAGTAGTGTGTATACTTATGGGGAAGATGAGATGTTTTGATAAAGGTATGCAATGTGAAATAAGCACATCATGGAGAATGGGGTATTCTAATCCCCCAAGCATTAATTCTTTGAGTTACAAACAATCCAATTATACTCTATTAGTTATTGTAAAATGTCCAATTAAATTGTTATGGACTATAGCCACCCTGGTGTGCTATCAAATACAAGGACTTATTCATTCCATTTGTGTGTGTGTGTGTGTGTTGGAGGGGGTACTCATTAACCATCCACACCTTCCTCAAGCCCCCTGCTACCATTTCCAGCATCTGGTAACCATCCTTCACTGTATATGAGTTCAATTGCTTTGATTTTTAGATTCTACAAATAAGTGAGAATCTCTCTGTAACTGGCTTACTTTACATAATGATCTACAGTTCCAACCATGTTGTTATAAATGACAGGATCTCATTTTTTTTTTTTATGGCTGAATAGTAGTACATTGTAGATAAATACCACATTTTCTTTATCCATTCATCTGTTGATGCACACTTAGGCTGCTACCAAATCTTAGTTATTGTAAAGATTGCTGCAACCAATATATATGGGTGCAGATATATCTTCAATATGCTCATTTCCTTTATTTGGGGTATATACCCAGCAGTAGAATTGCTGGATCACATGGTATCTCAATTGTTAGTTTTATGAGGAATCTCAAAACTGTTCTCCATAGTGGTTGTACTGATTTATATGTCCAACAACAGTGTACAATGGTTCCCTTTTCCCCACATCCTGGCTAGCTTTTGTTACTGCCTGTCTTTTGGATAAAAGCCATTTTAACTGGGGTGAGATGATATCTCATTGTAGTCTTGATTTGCATTTCTCTGATGATCAATGATGTTGAGTATTTTTTTACATGCCTGTTTTGCATTTCTTTTTTTTTTTCTTTTTTATTTATTTTTTTTCCCCTTTATTTTATTGTATTTTAGGTTTGGGGGTACATGTGAAGAACATGCAAAATTGTTGC
This sequence comes from Cebus imitator, assembly GCF_001604975.1. NCBI lineage: Eukaryota > Metazoa > Chordata > Mammalia > Primates > Cebidae > Cebus > Cebus imitator. Next base: position 280,714 of record NW_016107900.1, read on the forward strand.
ATAGGAACACAC
>NW_016107900.1:286514-294098 GCF_001604975.1 Cebus imitator
TGTCTATTCAGATCTTTTGTCCATTTTTTTTAAAAATCAATTTAGATTTTTCCCTAAGTTTTCAAACAACTTGGAGCTGTTTGAGCTCCTTATATATTCTGGTGACTAATCTTTTGTCAAATGGATAGTTTACAAATATTTTCTCCCATTCTGTGGGTTGTTTCTTCACTTTGTGATTGTATCCTTTGCTGTATAGAAGCTTTTTAACCTGCTGTGATCCCATTTGTACATTTTGATTTGGTTGCCCATGCTTGTGGTATATTGCTCAAAAAATTTTTGCTCAGACCAATGTCCTGGAGATTTTTCCCAATGTTTTATTGTAGTAGTTTCACAATTTGAAGTCTTAAAGTATTTTGTTCCATTTGATTTGATTTTTGTATATAGTAGGAGATAGGGGTCTACTGTCATTCTACATATGGACACCCAGTTTTCTCATGACTATTTATTGAACAGACTTATTCCCCCAGTGTATGTTCTTGGCACCTCTGTCAAAAATGAGTTCACTGTGGGTATATGGATTTGTTACTGGGTTCTCTATTTTGTTCCATTTGTCTATGTTTCTGTTTTATGCCAGTACCACGCTGTTTTGATTACTATAGCTCTGTCTGTAGTATAATTTGAAGTCAGGTAATGTAATTTCTCCAGTTTCATTCTTTTTGCTTAGGATAGATTTGGCTATTCCGGATTTTTTTGTGGCTCCATATAAATTTTAGAATTATTTTTTCTATTTCTGTAAAGAGTGTCATTTTTATTTTGATAGGGATGGCATTGAATATGTTGATGCTTTAGGGACTATGAACATTTTAACAATACTGATTTTTATAATCCATGAAAATAATTTTTTTTCACTTTTTGGTGACCTCTCAAATTTCTTTTATCAGTGTTTTATAGTTCTTCTTATAGAGATTTTTCATTTCTTTGATTAAGTTAATCCCTAGATATTTATTGTTATGTGTGGTTATTGTAATTGGGATTACTTTTTTATTTCTTTTCATATTGTTAACTGTTGGCATGTAGAAATGCTACTGATTTTTGTACGTTGATACTGTATCCTGCAGCTTTACTAAATTTATCAGTTCTAATAGTTTTCTTTTTCAATTTGGATGACCTTTCTTTCTTTCTTTCTCTTGTCTGACTGTTCTACTGTGAACTTCCAGTACTATGTTGAATATCAGTGGTGTCAGTGGGGATCCTTGTCGTGTTTCAGATCTCAAGAGGAAAGGCTTTCAGTTTTTCCACATTCAGTATGATACTAGCTGTGGGCCTGTCATGTATGGCTTTTATTATGTAGAGGTAAGTTCCTCCTATCCTCAGTTTTTTGAGAGTTTTTATCATAAGGGGATGTTGAATTTTATCAAATGCTTTTTTAACATCAATCGAAATGATCATTTAGGTTTTTTCCTTCATGCTGTTTATATGATGTATCATACTGATTGATTTGCATTTGTAGAACCACCCTTGCATCCCAGGAATAGCTATCACTTGTTCATGATGAATGATCTTTCTAATGTATGGTTCAACTCTGTTAGCTAATGTTTTGTTGATGATTTTTACGTCAATATTCATCAAAGATATTGGCCTGTCGTTTTCATTCTTTGATATGACTTTGTCCGTTTTTTGTATCAGGGTAATCCTGGCCCTATAGAATGAATTTGAACTATTTCTTCCTCCTCTATTTCTTGGAAAAATTTTAGTAGGATTGGCATTAGTACTCCTTTAAATGTTTGGTGGAATCCATCAGCGAAGCCATCAGGTCCTGGGCTTTATTTATTTTATTTATTTTTTTTTAACTGGGAGACTTTTTATTATGGCTTCAATCTTATTACTTGTTATTGGTCTATTCAGGATTTGAATTTCTTTCTGGTTAAATGTTGGTAGGTTATATCTGTCTAGAAATTTGTCCATTTCTATGAGATTTTCCAATTTATTGGCTTAGAGTTGCTCAGAATGACGACTAATGATGCTCTCAGTTTCTGCAGTATCAGTTGTAATGTCTCCTTTTTAATTTATGATTTTATTTATTTAGATCTTCTCTGTTTATTTTCCTAGTTATTCTTGCTAAAGGTCTGTCAATTTAAGTTCAAAAAGAAACCCAACTTTTTGTTTTATTGATCTATTATATTGTTTACTTGATTTCAATTTCATTTATTTCAGCTCTGATCTTTATTATTTCTTTTCTTGTACCGATTTTTTGTTTGCTTTGTTTGCTCTTTTCTACTTCTTTAAGATGAATCATAAGGTTGTTTGTTTGAAGTTTATTCTCTTTTTTGATGTAGGCACTTATAGCTATAAACTTCCTTTTCAGTACTGTTTTTTGCTGTATCCCACAGGTTTTAGCATGTTATGTTTCTATTATCATTTTTTTCAAGAAATTTTTCAATTTCTTTCTCAATTTCTTCATCAACCCACTGGTCATTCAGGAGCATATTGTTTAATTTCAATGTATTTGTATTATTTCAAAAATTTGTCGTTATCTGTTTCTAGATTTATGTCGTGGTAGTCAGAGAAGATTTATCATATTATTTCAAATTTTTTGAATGTGTTAAGACTTGTTTTGTGATCTAACACACAGTGCATCCTGGAGAATAATTCAGGTGTTAAGGAAAATAATATGTATTCTGCAGCCTTTGTATGATACGTTCTGTAATTATCTATTAGATTCATTTTGTCTACATTGCATACTAAATATGATGGGGTTTTTTGTTGTTTTTTCTTCTGTTTGGAAGATCTGTCCAATGCTGAAAGTATTATGCAGAAATTTCCTGCTATTATTGTATTGGGGCCTATCTCTCCATTTATCTCTAATAACATTTCTTTATAAATCTGGATGCTCCAGTGCTGGGTGCCAAATCAATCAATACAGTAAAATTCATTGTCTCTTCTAATACTTTTTAATCTTAAAATCTATTTTGTCTGATATAAGTATAGAGACTCCTTTTCTTTTTTGGTTTCCATTGGCATGACATATCTTTTTCCATCCCTTTATTTTCAGTCTAGGTGTGCCTTTATAGATGAAGTATGTTATTTTGTAGGCAAGAGATCAACGGGTCTTGTTTTTGCATCCATTCAACTCATCTATATAATTTGATTGGAGAGTTTAGTCCATTTACATTTGATGTTATTATTGATAAGTAAGAACTTACTCCTGCCATTTTCTTATTTAATTTCTGATTTTCTCTTCCTTTTTCTTCCCTTTCTGTCTTCCTTTACTAAAGGTGATTTTCTCTGTTGATATGATTTAGTTTCTTGCTTTCTATTTTTTGCATCTCATTTGTATGTTTTTTGGTTTGAAGTTAGCATGAGGCTTGCAAATATTATCTTATCATTCAACATTTTAACCTGATTACAATGTAACACTAATTACATAAACAAAAAACCAAAAAAACTGATAAAAACACTATGCCATAAAGTCTTCCCCTGCTTTTTAAGTTTTTGTTGTTTCTATTTATATCTTATTTTATTATGTTTTGAAAAGTTGTTATTATTTTTGATTCGTTCATTTATTCTTTCTATTTAAAATAAGAGTAGTTTGCACATCACAGTTATAGTGTTACAGTATTCTGTGTATTTCTGTGTACTTACTACTACCGGTGAGTTTTGTACCTTCAGGTGATTATTTATTGTTCATTAATCTCACTTTCTTTCTGACTGAAGTACTCTCTGTAGCATTTCTTGTGGGATAGATCTGATCTTGATTAGATCCATCAGCTTTTGTCTGAGGCAGTCTTTATTTTTCCTTCATGCTTGAAGTATAATTTTGTCAGATATACTATTCTAAGGTTAAAGGTATTTCCCTTTAGCACTTTAAATGTATCATGCCACTCTCTGCTGGCTTGTAAGATTAAAACTGAAAAGCTGGCTACCAGCCTAGTGGAGCTCCATTGTATGTTATTTGTTTCTTTTCTTTTGCTGCTTTTAGGATCCTTTCTTTAATTTTGATTTTTTGCAGTTTGATTATTAAATACTGTGAGATACTCTTCTTTGGGTTAAATCAACTTGGTGTTCTATAACTTTCTTGTACTTGGATATTGGAATCTTTCTCTATGTTTAGGAATTTATCTGTTATTACCCCTTTGAATAAATTTTTACCCCCATTTCTTTCTCTACCTCCTGTTTAAGGACCATACCTTTTAGATTTGTCCCTTTGAGGCTATTTTCTAGATCCTGTAGGCATGCTTTATGGTTTTTTATTCTTTCTTCTTTTGTCTCCTCTGTGTTTTTAAAAATAGCCTATCTTCAAGCTATTTTTTTTCTTCTGCTTCATCAATTCTGCTATTAAAGTACTCTGATGCAATCTTCCATGTGCCAGTTGCTGTTTTCTGCTGCACAATATATGTTTGGTTCCTTTTAATTATTTAAATCTCTTTGTTAAATTTATCTAATAGAATTCTGAATTCCTTCTTTGCATTATCTTCAGTTCCTTTGTGTTTTCTCAACACAGCTACTTTAAATTCTCTGTGTTTGATAGGTCACATATTTGTATTTCTCCAGGATTAGTCTCTTTGTGCTTTATTTGGTTCATTTTGTGAGGTTATGTCTTCTTGGATGATGTTGACGCTGTTGTCTGGGCATTGAAGCGCAAGGTATTTATTGCAGTCTTCACTGTCTGGGCTTATTTGTAGCCATCCTTTTTGGGAAGACTTTCCAGATATTTGAAAGGACCTGGGTGTTGTGACTGAATCTGTATCTGCTTTAGGGGTCACCCTCGTAACACTGTGATTCTTGTGGAATTGTAGAAGTAACTGTGTTGACGGTCTCAGACAAAATCAATGAGAATTCTCTGCGTTACCAGGCAATGGCTATTTTTCTCTTCCATTACTTTCTACCAAACAGTGCCAGAGTCAGTCAGTGTCTCTCTCTCTGTCTCTCTCTCTCCCCCCCCCCTCCGCCTCTCCCTCTCTCTTTCTTTCTTTCTCTGTTCTGAGCCACCTAAATCTGGATGTGGAGTAACACAAGCACCCCAGTGGCTCCCACTGTATGACTGTGCTGGGTCAGACCTGAAGTCAGCACAGCACTGGGTCTCACCCAAGGCCTGCTATAACCTCTTCATGATCTCTAGGCCCTGGGGCTCTACAGTAAGTTGATGGGAAAGGCAGCCAGGCCTGTGTTCTTCTTTTCAGGGTGATGAGGTCCCCCAGGTCTCAGGTAGATTCATTAGTGTCATCTGGGAGTCATGACCTAGATTAAAAAACCTTAGAAGTCTAGCTGGTGTTCTATTGTATTGCAGCTCAGCTGGCACTCAAACCACAAGATACAGTCCTTGCACTCTTCCCTCCCCTTTCCAAAGGCAGAGAAGCCTCACCCTGTAGCCACTGTCACCACAGGCCATGAGGAGCACTGCCAGACTACCCTAGATGTTCTCTTAAGGCTCAAGGCCTCTTAAGTCAGCTTGTGGGGGATGCTGCTTGGCCTGGGTCTCATCATTCAGGGCCGTGTGATCCCACTCCCTGACCCAGGGAATGCCCCAAAATGCCATCCAAGAGCCAAATCCAAGAACCCACCTCTCCCTGCAAAATCAATGTGATCTCTCACCACAAATGAGTTCTCTCTCTCTCTCTCTCTCATTCTCTCTTTGAATAGTATGGCCCTGTGCTTCTTTTAACCTCTTTATCAGGTTTTGCATTAGAATTATATGAGTATTTATACCAAAATGTTAGATTAAAAATTACTTGATGAAAAGCACTGGGTATTAATCATCGTATTCCACAGAACCTATTGAGTACATAGTAGGTGCCAAAAAGATCGTTGTTTAATCGGATGACTATGGATGCAAGAATAAACTCAACCATTAGCTACTATTTGACCTCATTTTTTCATATTTTAGATGTGCCAGACTTTTATAGTTCTCTAATCTTTTGTTGCCACTGTATCTACCTCCTATTGTAAGCTAAGAAGAAAGAGAAAAATTATAAACATGATCCAACATTTGCAGTTTGCATTATTATCTTTCTTTTTCTAATCAAGAGATTTTCTTTTCTACATGTTTATTTTTCCTCCAGACTCTTTGAAGCCCAGTTATCCTAAAAGTTGCCTTGCATCTTTTTGCTTAAGAGAATACATTAATCCACATAGACCAGTGGAACAGAATAGAGAAACCAGAAATAAGGCAGCACACCTACAACCATCTGATCTTTGGCAAATCTGACAAAATAAGCAAAGGGTAAAGGAATTATTAAATGGTGCTGGGAGAACTGGCTAGCCATCTGCAGAAAATTGAAACAAGACCCCTTTCTTTATACCATACACAAATATCAACTCAACATGAATTAAAGAGTTAAATGTAAAACCCACAACTATAAAAACCCTGAAAGATGACCTAGAAAATATCATTCAGACATAGGCATAGAAAAGATTTCATGAAAAAGATGTCACAAGCAATCACAACAAAAGTCAAAATTGACAAACAATCTAATTAATGATTTTCTGCACAGCAAAATAAACTCTCAGCAAAATAAACAGACAACCTACAAAATGGAAGAAAATTTTTGCTATCTATGCATCTGACAAAGGTGTAACAGCCAGGATCTATAAGGAACATAAACAAATTTATAAGAAAACATTAAAAAGTGGGCAAAGAACATTGATACAGTTTGGCTCTGTGTTCCCACACAAACCTCATCTTATAGCTTCCATGTATTGTGAGAGAGACATGGTAGAGGTGATTGAATCATGGGGGCATGTCTTTCTTGTGCTGTTCTTGTGATATAGAATGGGTCTCAGGAGAGCTGATGGTTTTAAAAAACGGGAGTTTCCCTGCACAAGCTCTCTTTTGCCTGCTATCATCCATGTAAGATGTGACTTGCTCCTTATTGACTTCCACCATGATTGTGAGGCCTCCTCAGCCATGTGGAACTATAAGTCCAATTAAACTTCTTTCTCGTGTAAATTGCCTAGGTATGTCTCAGGTATGTCTTTATCAGCAGCTTGAAAACAGACTAATAAGTAAATTAGTAATAGTAGAGTTGGGGTGCTGTTGAAAAGATACTTGAAAGTGGGGAAGCAACTTTGGAACTGGGTAACAGGAAGAAGTTGGAAGTTTGGAGGGCTCAGAAGAAGATAGGAAAATGTGGGAAAGTTTCTAACTCCCTAGAGACTTGTTGAATGGCTTTGATCAAAATGCTGATAATGATATGGACAATAAAATTCAGGCTGAGGTAGTCTCAGAAGGAGATAAGGAACTTGTTGGGAATTGAAGTAAAGGTGACTCTTGCTACATTTTAGCAAAGAGACTGGTAGCATTTTCCTCTGCCCTAGAGATTTGGGGAACTTTGAACTTCAGAGAGATGATCTATGGTATCTGGTGGAACAAACTTAGAAGCAGCAAAGCATTCAAGAGGTGACTTGGGTGCCATTAAAGGCATTCAGTTTTGTAAGGGAAGTGTAGAGCATAAAAGTTTGGAAAATTTGTAGCCTGATTATGCAATAGAAAAGAAAATTGTGTTTTGTAAGGGGAAATCCAAGCCACCTGAAGAAATTTGCATAAACAACGAAGAGTCAAACATTAATCCCCAAGACAATGGGAAAAATGTCTCCAGGGCATGTCAAAGTTCTTCGCAGCAGCTCCTTCTTTTTTTTTTTTTTTTT
>NW_016107900.1:294354-307297 GCF_001604975.1 Cebus imitator
TGCTCCCCTCCCTGTGTCCATGTGTTCTCATTGCTCAACACCCGCCTTTCTATCACAGGCCCTGAGACCTGGGAGAAAAACGTGATTTAAGGGTCTGGGCCCAGGGTCCCCTTGCTGTGTGCAGCCCAGAGACTTGGTGCCTGCATCCCAGCCACTCCAGACATGGCTGAAAGGGCTCAGTTCATGGTTTCAGAGGGTGGAATCCCAAACCCTTGGCAGATTCCATGTGATGTCGAGCCTGCCAGTGCACAGAAATCATGAATTGTGGGAAACTCTGCCTAGATTTTAGAAGATGTATGGAAATGCCTGAATGCCCAGGCAGAAGTTTGCTGCAGGGGCACGGCCCTCATGGAGAACCTCTGCTAGGGCAGTGCAGAAGGGAAATGTGGGGCCAGAGCCCCCACACAGAGTCCCTACTGGGGTACTGCCTAGTGGAGCTGTGAGATGAGGGTGACTGTGCTGCAGGCCCCAGAATGGTAGCTCCACTAACGGTTTGCAGTACTCATCTAGAAACACTGCAGACACTCAATGCCAGCCTGTGAAAGCAGCCAGAAGGGATATGAAAAAAGTGCAACATCAGTGCAACATCACTGATCATTAGAAAAACGCAAATCAAAACCACAATGAGATACCATCTCACACCAGTCAGAATGGCTATTAATAAAAAAAAAAAAAAAAAAAAAAAGTCAAATCAAAATAACATACTGACGAGGTTGTAGAGAAAAGGGAACACTTTTACACTGTTGGTGGTAGTGTAAATTAGCTCAATCCTTGTGAAAGACAGTGTGATGATTTCTCAAAGACCTAGAGGCAGAAATATCATTTAACCAGCAATCTCACTACTAGGCATATACCCAAAGGAATATAAATTGTTCTATTATAAAGGCACATACATGTGTATGTCCATTGCACAATAGCAAATACATGGAATCAACCCAAATGCCCATCAATGATAGACTATATAAAGAAAATGTGGTACATATATGCCACAAAATACTATGCAGCCATGAACAGGAACAAGACTGGGCCAGGTGCAGTGGCTCACACCTGTAATCCCAGCACTTTGGGAGACCGAGGCAGGTGGATCATGAGGGTCAGGAGCTTGAGACCAGCCTGGCTAATATGGTGAAACCCTGTCTCCACTGAAATACAAAAAATTAGCCAGGCGGGGTGGCAGGGGCCTATAGTCCCAGCTACTCAGGAGGCTGAGGCAGGGGAATAGCCTGAACCCAGGTAGCGGAGGTTGCAGTGAGCCGAGATCATGGCAGTGCACTCCAGCTTGGCAACAGAGCAAGACTGTCTCAAAAACAAAACAAAAAAAAATTAGTAAAAGGAACAAGATCTTGTCCTCTGCAGGGACATGGATGGAGCTGGAGGCCATTATTCTTAGCAAATTATGCAGGAATAGAAAACCAAACACTGCATATTCTCACTTATAAGTGTGAGATAAATGATGGGAACACATGAACACATGGGGAGAACAACATGCACTGAGGCCTGTTGGAGGGTGGAGAAATGGGAGAAGGGAGAGGATCAGGAAGAATAGCTAGTGGATGCTGGGCTTAATACCTAGGTGATGGGATGATCTGTGCAGCAAACCACCATGGCACACGTTTACCTATGTAACAAACCTGCACATCCTGCACATGTACCTCTGAACTTAAAATAAAAGTTGGAAATTTAAAAAGAAAAATAAAGAAGAAGAAACAATGTTCCTAGTTAAGAAATATATACTATTTATTTACATTAAATCTAAAACCTGAAGCATCAAAAAGAATACATTAATCACCTTAACAATGTTTATTTAGAAGTGTCCAAAGCAACATGTCTACATGTCTGTTTCTGTGTGTGCATACATATTTTTCTTATCAATTTCTACCTTATATGTAAAGCAATTAAATTCACATACTTAAATACACATGGGGAAAGGATCATTCTAGAGGAAGAAATATACCTCAGAACACCTGGAAACTCTCTGACTCAGCTTTTACACCTTGAGTGAGATGCAGCCTCGTGATACTGAAAACCTAAGAAACAAGACTCTGAGAACAAGAAGCAGGAGAACTAGATGTTTGTGAATATTCCCTTAAATGTAAGTGCATGTGTTACTTAATTTTTCCTGGGCAGTTATATAAGCCCAGGAAACATAGAGAAAGGATATAGTACAGCACAAAATCATATTTCTTGCACTTGACAAGATCATGCCTTAGCAGTGTTACCTGCTACTGTTTGTTCCCCGCATTAGGGACTAAAAGGGTCAGAGGAATAATGCTGCTGCTGCTCCTACTCTAATAAGCATCTTGCTTGTGCTAAATTTGTATATCCTTAGCTAAATGATCAAGACCTTATTCTGTGTGTGTGTGTGTGTGTGTATGTGAAAGAGAGAGAGAGAGAGAGAGACTCTTTCCACCAATCCATAGCACACCTGAAACAGCACAAAATCTTATATGCTGAACTGTAAGTTCCTAAATATCATGGTCTTGATGTTTCATCCTTGTAGCCGCCACATTATCTGCATGGTGATTGGTACTAGTTCCTGTTCAATAAGTATATTGAATGAGGAAAGTGAAGTTTCGGTATATGGCTTCTGTATTAGTTTCCAATGGCTATTGTATCAACTTACCACTAATTTAGTGACTTAAGACAAAAATTTATTATCTTATGACTTTGGAGGTCAGAAGTATGACACAGGTCTCACTAGACTAACATCAAGGTATCAGCAGGGCTGAATTTCTTTCTAGAGGTTCCAGAGAATAATTCATTTTCTGGCCTTTTCCAGCTTCTACAGACTGTCCACATTCCTTGGCTTCTGGTCCCCATTCTTCTATCTTCAAAGCCAGCAGTGGTTGTTCAAGTCTTTCTGCATCAATCTGACACCAGCTTTTGCCTCCCTCTTAAAATTTAAGTACCCTTGTGATTACATTGGGCCCCCCAGAATAATTCAAGCTAATCTTTCCATTTCAAGGTCAGCTGATTGACAGCCCTAATTCTATTCACAACCTTAATTTGTGTTTGTCAAGTAACAATACATATTCAGAGGCTCTAGGAGGAATATATTTGGGTTTTATTATTATGTCTACTATAGCTTTTCTTAAAAGACTATTTCTTCTATGATTCTTTAAGACATTTAACAAAATAATAAAGGCTTTAAAAGGAATTATACAGTTTGTCTTTTACTTTTTTTTTTACAAGTAATTTTTAATTTTAGATTCAGGGGTACATGTGCAGGCTTGTTACATAAGTACATGGTGAAATGCTGGGTTTTGGGCTTCTATTGAATCCATCTCCAAGTCATCTCTTTCGCATTTCAAAAAAGAAGTCCAACCTCCTGCTGTAGATAATGCTTACCTAAATAAGTGGGAAACAATGAAAGCTACATAACTTCTCACTGGCAGGGATATTTCTAAATAAGTAACAAAGTAATTAGTATATACAGAATTGCAGTAAACTTTTGAGTAAAACTTGAAGCTATATATGATTATCTTATGTTTTAACTTATTTAAAAAATGCAAGTTAGTTGAAAAATTATCATGCAAATGACTGGATTTACTTTTATGGAATTTGAAGCTAATGTCTCCTTATAATTCTCTTGCCAGAACATTTAGGACACAACGTGTTAGAAAGACCCCTTATTAAGGGTACACTGATATTATATTTGCTAATTAGTAATAGGCCCCAGATGATAATGATAATGTCCCTTAAAGTCTAGAAAAATAAAAACACTTACTATAAGACCTTAGGAAGTATTGCTGAGTTGGAGTCAAGAACTAATCTTTATATAAAGGCTACTATAATTTAGCTTTCTTGTCCATTCTGTCAAAGCCACACTAACTCAACTGTAATTATAGATAAGAAGAGAAGAATGTGCAAACCACTAGGCTTATAGGGAAAGTAATGAATAAACACTTCTTGTTAAATATGGCAAATTGACCACGAGTTTATCTTGTTTTCTCCCTAACCCTTTATTAAGTGCCAAGGATAGGAGTAATGGATGATATTAACTGACAGAGACTAAGAAAATAGGAGAGGAGACAACAGGAGACAAAAGATTTTAAAAGATCTTTTTTTTTTTTTTTAACAAAATGTAAAGTGGAAAGAAAAGTATTAACTGATTTAGCAGAGAAAAGGAATTTATAACTTAAGTGCTGCAGAGGAAGAAGAGTAAGAAGTAACTCCAGTATCTCTGCAGAATCTGAGGCTCAATGCCTGGAGGCACTAGGTACTGCAGAAGGTAAGGAAGTGACTTGGAACTGAAAAAGTTGTTTTCAGATGAAGAGATATTTTCAGGTTGAAAGATAATATACAGAGTGGTTGAACTCACCAGTTCCCCTCTTTTGATCCATGCAGGTGGTGTCTACTCCTTCTTCTCCCAATAGAAGAGAAATTTAGTTTCTAGAGAAATTGAACTGGGAAGCTCCAGACTCAAAGACTGCAGTGTAGGACAAAGAAAAGACATGAGACTGAGAATAAGAAGATTAAATAAAAAACCCATATTAAGCATGAGGACCCTCACTCCTCTCCCCTGCCCTGTTCCTAGAAACAGTTATGTACGTATTACTGCTACTCTGCTCAAGACAATGTAGTAGATAAAGATTTTTAGAGAAACTAAGGTCCTTAGAGAAAAAGACCTGTGACATTTGGCGTATGGCTATCAGGAGGCCAGCTCTTGCCTGATCACCATTCAAGCAAACCCATCAAGCAGCAGCCTTCAACCTCTCATCTCTTGTACATATAAAACTGTTAATCAAGTTTCTAATGTATCACCCATGTATCCAAGAAGTGCCCAAGATATTTCCAAACTGATAAAAAAATCTATTTAAAAAGGATTTTTCCCTTTCTTTTATCCTTTCATTTATTTTATTTATCTTAGGTTCAGGGGTACACATGCAGATTTGTTGTATAAGTAAATTGAGTGTCACAGGAGTTTGGTGTACAGATTATTTTGTCACTTACGGGATAAGTAGAGTATCTGATAGGTAGTTTTAATCCTCACCCTCCTCCCAACCTCCACTTTCAAGTTTCCCTTCTTTGTGTCCATATGTACTTCATGTTAATCTCCCACTTATAATGGAGATTATATGGTATTTTATTTTCTGTTCCTGCGTTAGGTTGCTAACAATAATGGTCTTTAGCTCCATCCATGCCCATGCAAAGGACATGATCTTGTTCTTTTTTATGGTTGCATAATATTCCATGGTATGTATATACCACATTTTCTTCATCTAGTCTACCATCCATGGACATTTAGGTTGAATTCATGTCTTTGCTACTGTGAATAGAGCTGTGTTGAACATAAACATGTGTGTGTCTTTATGGTAGAATGATTTATATTCCTTTGAGTATATACCCAATAATGGGATTGTTGGGTCGAATGGTAGTTCTGGTTTTAGCATTTTGAGGAATTTCCAAACTGCTTTCCACAATGACTGAACTAATTTACATTCCTACCAGCATTGAAAATAGGATTTTTAAAGGACTGATTATAAGCACTCAAAACTTTATTTTCCATGTGTCTTTTCTTAAGTGGCATATACTTTATCAAAGTGACAGAATAAACCTAGAAAGATGATGCAATCTATTGAACAGGTGATCCAACACAGAATGATGAAAGGAGGTTACAGGACAATTATGACCCATGCCTAGAGAACAGAGAACATCCATTCTAGATTGAAACTGGGAACCATTGCCCTAAGCAAAAAAAAAAGGCAGAAGCAGGAAACCAAATATTGCATGTTCTCACTTATAAGTGGTAGTTCAACATTGGGTACATGAAGATGTAAATATGAGAACAATAGACACTTGTGACTATAACATAGGGGAGAGTAGGAAGAGGGAAAGGGCTATAAAACTACCTATTGGGTACTATGCTCGCTACCTGACTGACAAATTCAGTAATATCCCAAAACTCAGTGTCATGCAATATTACCCTTGTAAAAAAAAAACTGCACATGTGTACCCCAAATTGTAAAATAAAAGTTGAGAAAGAACAACAAAAAAAGAAACAGGAGGATACAGGACTGTGGGAAAGAAGCTTATAGGGAATAATGGAACTGGTGTGGGATTTGCAACTTTTTCCAAGTATCTGAGTACTTCTAAAAAATAATGATTGTCGCTGACAATTCTAGAAGAACATTTGAGGAGAAATTTAGATACACAGAAAACAAAGGAAATGGAAAACAAGCAATTTATGATTTTTAAAACTTCAAGAGAAAAGAAATAGAATCATGGTAGAACACTTAGTTCAACAGTGAACACTATTTTCATAGGCATAGTATTTTAAATAATAGTAGAAGTGAATGTGTGTAAGAGAAGTTAGAAAGCTTAATTTCTTATATTTCATTATAAGAAGATAATAGGCAATGTGCAATGTCAATAAGTCAAGAAAATGCAACATATGTCATTTAGATATATGAAGGTAAATACTAGAAGAATAGCTAAAAGTTTCAAATGGGACTGAGTTATGGAGAGATATGAATAAAGGCCCTGATTTTTCAACATACATTATATTTTTAACTATATACATATATTATTTTGGTAATACTATCTTTTTTTAAAAAGGAAAGTAATAAAGTGAAATTACATGATTTGTATAGGAGCAGAATAAGAATGCTATATGGGTTTGTCTAAAAGAAAAGTCTTATAATCAACAAGAAATCTACCTGTTTTGGTTCAAAACAATGGATAGGGATAATACTACCAGCCAAGATAAATCAAATGTTTTGTTATGCTTGATTCCCAGTATACTCTGGGACTCATTTGGTACTTTTAACAATCACATTAAGAACCATTTATATCCTAAATTAAGTATTTTTGAAGAAAAGTGGTATTTTTGTTACTAATAATGTGCTACCCTTCATTTATGGAGAAGGAATACACTTTGGGTTGTTTTTCCATTGGTGTGGGTGGATTTAGGCCATTTTCCTGATTTTTGGTCTAGTTCCCTTTGGGCCAACTCAATGCATTTTCAGGACACCTAGCTAAAGCTAAGGGCATACAGCCTAAAGCCATGGAACAGAGCAAACCTGATTACCTTCACCTCAGGGAAATAAATTCAGAGCCTTCACAAAACATTCTACTAAGAAAGTCAATGTTTACTCTCAAGTTATTTGATTTTTAAGCTATCTGCTTCAATAAGCTTTTTCACCTACATTATTTATGAGTTTGTTTTGATAGAATCAATCAAGAATTCAAGACCTTGTCTTGTACCTATATATTTGTTGCTTACCAATTATTCTGGTAAAACTACCATATCTCTCTATCTGGGTTAGGGAAATACCACATATAAAAGTTCCTTTAATTGTAACCACATTATACTTCTTATCCAACTGAATTCTGATACCCAGAATTCAACCTTACTCCCTAAATGGTATTTGAAGAGTCTTTAATACTGTGATATGTGGCTCTCAAGACACTTGTCAGTTTCTTCTTCTTTGATAGGAAAGCAGGACTTATATTTTTCATATGGTTGTGTTGAAGTTACCATCAGAAAATTAATGTATTTAATAACTGTCAAATAAATTGAAAAAATGTGTCTGAAACATAGAAACAACTATATTTATGAATCCCTTCAACCTCTTATAGGCGTCAGATAACAAGACAAATGTCATTATGATTTTGATCTAGGGCACCCTGTCATTTAAAATTTAGGTGAAAAAAGATGTTCTTTATTCAGCTAGAATTGAGAGCATCATAATGAATAAAGGTCATTTACATTATGTTGCCTTTAATTTGTTTAGGGTTGACTATCTTTGCATTTTAAGCATCAGCAAGAAAATGCACTTCTTATCTGACGTAAACTATAAATAATATGGCACTATGAGGGATTAAGCAATCACATCTTAAAATACAGAGAGAGCTCTTCAGTGTAGAAAAGTCAATTAGTCATTGATAGTGGGTTATATCCTTTGAACTTTTGTTCTCCTGTCTTATAACTCATAGGCAGGAGAGTTTCCATTCCTGTTATTCAACTGTTGCTACTGGAAACAGAAAGGACCCACTCATCCTTTCCGTCATTTTCAGTAATGTTATTAAGTCAAAGAAGTTTGCCTCAGGTCTCACACAATATACACTCAAGACTTCTTGAATGTGTACTTGACAACAGCAGGGATAAGAGAAGAGAGATTCTGCCTAGATCCCTTTGCCTAATGCACTCGGTGTAACTTTTCTTTCTACTTGACTCTGAAAAAAACCCTAGAAAATCTTCCTCTCAAGACAGCTAAATTCTTATGAGATCCACTTACAACAATGCAGCCTGTCTTTGAATCCTGAATTCACCACCTGTGGGTTAAGGCTAAAGGCACCTTTTCAGTACCCAGATCACCACTGATGTCTGAAGAGTATATAGGACTGCATCCTTGGTCTAAATTACTCTTGGGCCAAAGTTATAAACCATTCTCTCAAACAATGCCATTTATGAGTGAGCGTATGTATGTATGTGTGTGTGTGTTGTATAGATATATGAATATGTGTGAATACCTGTGCATGTGTGCATGTTTCCATCTACTTCCCCAGTACCCTTAATGTCTATTCATTTTCCAAAACTACTTCATAGCCCTTCTTTACACTTTATCTGACTTTGACAGCAGCAGAACTGAAATACAGCTCTTTTAAGATCCAATAGAGTTTTTGACTTATCTGGAAGATCTTCCCTCTGATCTTTATAGCCGTCTGTGTTCCTCTTTCCCTTTTATCCTTAACTAGGTTTGGCCAGCTACACACCTCTGCCCACTCTACCATTCCAAGATGTCCCATAATAAAAACTACACTGGTACCTTTAGAGAGCTGGACCTTTGCCAAACTAGAGCCCCTGCCCCCATATACACACCAAAGGGGCAGAAAGATAACCCCATGAAACACTATTCCAAGCTTCTGTGAGTCATTTTTTCTGCTTGAGTTCCAATTTGGGACCAATCATTCCTTTTTTTAATTCTTAAATTCACACTGTCTCAATTTCTTAATTCTTTTTTTTCTTAATTTTCAGGACTTCTAGTTGGAAAAATTCATAAGTATCTGATATGGAATTTCTCTCTTTATGTGGTTCATATATCCTTCTTAATTTTGATACACAAAGTTTACTTTTCATCTACACTTGCAATCATTTCCATTTTTTCCTTCCTATCTTATCATACAGAAGCCAAGAAGCTGTATATCTTGGATGGTCTTTCCAGATGGCTCTGTATGACATTTTCCTCTTTCTGTCTGGTACTAACTCTCTCTCTATCATACACAAGAAAGAATGCATAACTTTTATGTGTTATCCTTAGCCTACGTTATTATTTTTTTGGACTCAGGAACTGAATCTAATTTAACCTGTATTATTTTATCTTATTTAGCTATTAAAGTCATCAACAGGCTGGGCACAGTTGTTCATGCCTGTAATTCCAGCACTTTGGGAGGCTGAGGCAGGTGGATCACGAGGTCAGGAGATCAAGGCCATCCTGGCTAACACTATGAAACCTCGTCTCTACTAAAAATACAAAAAATTAGACAGGCGTGGTGGCACATGCCTGTAGTCCCAGCTACTTAGGAGGCTGAGGCAGGAGAATCACTTGAACCTGGGAGGTGGAAGTTGCAGTGAGCTGAGATCATGCCACTGCACTCCACGCTGGGCAACAGAGCAAGACTCCATCTCAAAAAAAAAAAAAAGTCATCAATAAAATAAGACAAAGCCTGTTCTTTCTGTTCTTATTTCCCCTATACTATATTGCTGTAAATTATGGAATGTTTATTCTAAATTACTAGGTTAGCTATAAAGAAAGCATATATTTGGAGATGTATGCAATAATTGCAGGAATAGTGAGAGGAAGAGAAAATTTGCTAGGATTTAGCTTCATTTGGAACATTAATTGCTTCCTCATACTCTTCACTGAATAAAGCCAACATCTCAGGGCCAGAAGTAAATAAAGTCAAACTACAACTAAGCCTAGTATGGGAATGAACTGCTTTGAGGTTGTTTTGGAAGATCCATAAGAATGAGTTCAGACAGTAGCAATTACAAAATAAAATCCCCTTGTGGATAATTCATGGATTAAGGAACTATACTTTCCACGATCAAAGAAAGCAGACTTTTCATGAGCAAAGTCAGCCTCTGCTTACTCTTCCAATCAGGTTAAGCTAATAGCACAACTTATCCTCCCCCTCTTTCTCTCCAAAATGTGCCCCAAAGGGTGTTGCCATGTGGACAGAGGTTTGACTTATTCAAGTGTGGTCCAGGAGCAAATAACTGAGGCCCAAAGGAGGAAAGTACAGGGAGGTAGATTTCAGCTCAACAAAAGGAATAAATTTTGAAACATGCAAGTTGCCTGAAAATCACACAGGCTTCCTTAGGAGATAACATTTGAGCAGGCACTAGGTGACCTTTTGACAAGAATGTCATAAAAATAACTTAAGAATAAATGTTGTATAGAGGAATATAGTATTTTTTCTGACTTATAATAGTCCATGATTCTATTTTCTAAATGATCTCTAGCAAGTACCTGTTTATCTGAATATGTTCTCTGCTACTGCCAGTCCATTCAGTCATTTCTACTGAATTTATTTCTCCCTAGTAGTCGTGGTTATAGGCTAGCTATATCACTGGACTGGTCTTTGCATTAACAGGAAGCATACACGGTGTTTGCTAGCTGGGGGAGGTAAAATTCAAATTTCCTTTTACTATTCCTCCAGGGTATTTTCTAATTCATTTTGCCTTGTCATTGCTTGAGGCTCTTCTGACATTGACCTTTTGACCAGCTGTTGGGCTTGCTTTCAATAGTTTGATCTTTCAGGATCTGACTTTCCCCAGATTGCTGACTCACTGCTCTGACCCTTTATTTGTGTGAGTTTTTGAACTCTAGATTTTCTGTATCATTTGCAACATTTAAATATGTGGCTCTAAAAGCAAACTGCCTGAGTTTAAATCCAGGCTGCTCTGCCACTTACCAGTTCTGAGAACTTAGACAAAATCTTTGTCTTCTCAGTACTTCAGTTCCTTTTTCTGATAGGTAGAGGACAAAAGAAAGAACTGCATAATTACAGTATTATGAGGAATAAATGAAGTATGTAAAAGGCCAAGAACATATCACTTTCTTTGAAAGCATCAGAAGAAGTCTTGGAAATGTTAGAGCAGCAGTTAATTACAGAAATCTCTTAGGTTGTGACAACATTACTCTTTCTACTTCAGCTCCTTACAGATTGTGTCCTTTCAGTTCCTTGCAGATGTCTCAGTCACCACCAGGGTCCCAGGATTACTTTTGTCTTATCTGTACCTTGAACCCTTACAAGAAAAAATTAAATTGGCTTATTGTAAAATAGAGAGAGAATTCCAACACATATATTTTTCTTTACCCTGTGTTATTGTTATGAATGGGATTAGTGACCTTATAAAAAGCGACCCTGTAGAACTCCCTCACTCTTTCTTCCGTGTAAGGACACAGCAAGAAGATGGCTGTCAATAAAGCAAGAAGTGGCCCTCACCAGACACCATATGTGCCAGCACCTTTAACTTGGACATTAAAATCTACGCCAGGCAGAGTGGCTCATGCCTGTAATTCCAGCACTTTGGGAGGCTGAGGTGAGTGGATCCCTGAGGTCAGGAGTTTGAGACCAGCCTGGCTAACGTGGTGAAACCCCATCTCTACTAAAAATACAAAAAATTAGCCAGGAGTGGTGACAGACACCTATAGTCTCAGCTACTTGGGAGGCTGAGGCAGGAGAATAGCTTGAACCCGGGAGGTGGAGATTGCAGTGAGCCGAGATCACATCATTGCACTCCAGCCTGGGTGACAGAGCTAGACTCCATCTAAAAAAAAAAAAAAAAAAAAAAAAAAAAAAAAAAAAAAATTTTTATTTTAAATTTTTATAATTTATAAAAAAAAAAAATATATATATATATATATATATATCTAATCCACAATGCAATAGTGTTAATGGGAGGGGCCTCTTGGAAGGTAATTAAGTCATGAGGGCTTTGCCCTCATAAATAATATTAATTCCCTTATAAAAGATGCCCAAGAGAGCTCATTCCCCTGTTCTGCCACATGGAGACACAGCTAAAATGCATCATCTTCAAAGCAGAGAGAAAACCCTCACCCAATACTGGTGAATCTGTTGGTGCCTTAATCTTGGATTTCTCAGCCTCTAGAATTGTGAGCAATAAATTTATGCTGCTTACAAGTTACCCAGCTTAAGGTACTTCATCATAGTACCCTTAATATACTAAGACAATCACTCTTAAACCTCAAATTTGGTAAAACACAATAAATTGAATCGGTATTTGCCTTTAGGAGTAGCAGTAGATTGAATGTCCTGATCTTCATTCCAGAGGCCTGTGTAAAAGTTGAACTCCAGCCAGAATCACAAAACAATGACTGTTTTGCTAATGGTATGCTTCCTTCCAACAAACTGTTTTGTAAGACGTGACTATAAGAAATAATTAGGAGATAGTGTTTGGAATCAGATTCTGGTTCTCACTAACAAGTTGTATGACTTGGGTCAAGTGAGTTATTGTTTATGGACCTCATTTTGCTTGGCCATAAAATGGGGGTAAATACAGTATCTACTACATTGGGTTTTTGTAAGGATTGGCATAAAGCATGTGAAGCATTTAGCCCAATACTTGGCACATAGTAAATGCTAAAAAAAAAAAAAAAAAAAAAAAAAAAAAAAAAAAAAAAAAAAAAAAAAAAAAAAAAAAAAAAAAAAAAAAAAAAAAAAAAAATGTGACCTATTCTCATAATTTAGCCTCACTATTCCACATTTGCGGACATCAAGGGAAACAAACCATGGCAGTTGATAAAAAAGATTAATGAAAAAAAAGCATTACATGAGTTTTTGTGGCAGGGGCGGGTTAGGCTCAATATCATTGAGGAGCATATGTCGAGACGATGTGCAATTTACTAAAATCAGGTGTACCCAGGAAAACAAAGGGCAGTATCAGAAGTAGCTAAGGTTGGAACTGATTACA
>NW_016107900.1:308557-324627 GCF_001604975.1 Cebus imitator
TTTTTAAACAGAGTCTCACTCTGTCACCCAGGTTGGAGTGTAGTGGCACAATCTCAGCTCATTGTAACCTCTGCCTCCTGAGTTCAAGCAATTCCCATGCCTCAGCCTCTGAAGTAGCTGAGGTTACAGGCGCCCACCACCACACCCAGGTAAATTTTGTATTTTTAGTAGAGACAGGGTTTTGCCATGTTGTTCAGTCTGGTTTGGGACTCCTGAACTCAGGTGATCCACCTGCCTTGGCATCCCAAACTGCTGGGATTACAGATGTGAGCCACTGCACCTGGCCTATTTTTGTAAATATCTTTCAAACATAGTAAAATAACACACTGAAATGGAATATACACCAGATTGTAACACAGTGCTAATTTGTACTGCCAGGTGATTTAGCTTTTGGTGCAGACCTTGATTGGTAACTATTCCTACCATTTATCTCAGGAGTCCCCTGAGACTGCAAGCTGAGCTATCAAAAACAATGTTTTTATTTCCAATTCATCTGTGTGAATTAGAAATATCTCTCCACAGTGTAACCAAAATCTTACAGAAGAATAAATTAGATGGGAAAGTGGAACATAAGATACAACTGTCACATAGAACCCCTATTTTAAAGGCTTGCATTCATCAAAGCTTCATTCATGTGCTGAAATAAGGTGGATATGAACTTAAAATATTCTGAAATATGTTTGAATATTACAGCTCTATGTAAGATTCCATTTGATTTTTTTAAAACTTACTGTTAAAAATAAAATTTACAAACTACTGTCCTAAGTAAATTCTGAGGTACACACAAAATATAATGGGGCAAAGTCAATTACAATAAGTAAACACATGGCACCCCAGTGACTAGCCTATTCAGAAGTGATGCCTGGAAAGGATGTGCACCTACATTACTGTGTCAATCAATCTTCAAGAAACCAGAAGACATATTCATGAAGCTGTGCACTATTATTAAGGCTCTTAAGCCTCACAGCACTCTTGTTACAGGGATTGTCCATATTCAGGAATCATGACACTTCGCTCTCTGCCCACTACAACTAAAATTGACTTTATTCTCCTCTTATCGTAACTACAGCTATGTTCCTTTAAAGCAGTAAGTGGCTCTAAATAATATAAAGTACAGATTGCCTTGAACTTTCAATTCTACAAAAGTGTGGCTAAAAACCCAATAGACTGGGAACAATACAGACCAAAATGCTTTATGTCTGAGAATAGATCCATTGCTCAGCTTCCCTGAGTCCTTTAGTCCACTAAAATCAAGCTCTTCTCATCTCACTCTAAGATCAGGCAATTTTGGTGTAACTCATTTCTGTAGTGTAACTTCTCAACAGTGGCACTCTTTTTTCCAATCCTGTTCCCTGGGCACTCAACGTGGTCCACTGGCAGTCTATTTGAATGGTCCTTAGGCTTCTTTATTCCTGTATCTGACCAGATTGATTGGTCTGTCTCTCAGTTTCTGCGTTGTTTTCTGCTCTAGCTCCTGCCCTCCTCAATCTGCCTGCCTTTTTTTCCTCTCCTGGGCTCTCTCAGCATTGGCCCTAGCCCAGGTCCTCATGTTCTTGTCTCTTGCCAATCAACTCCACCCTTCCTAGGGTGCCTTGAACAATCTACCTCTCCAGTGATCACATATGCCTCAGTCGACACCATTTTTGGTTGAAAACAGTAACAAAAACTAATATTCAATTATTTGTGGTCATCTGGAGGGATGAAGATGATTCCATCTTTTATAAAAACTGTAACGTAAAAAAGGTGAAGTGCAGATATTTTTTAAACAGTAAGTCAGACTGCCTGTTTTCTTGATCCTGAAAACATACACCAATAAAACTGGCAAAGACAGGAATAAAAAATCATATAGTTAACAAATTCAAATAAATCTCTCTCAGCCTGGGGCCCTTCAAACATATGTTATTTTACCTTCGGCTTGCGCAGCCAGGTGCCTCCACTCTCTGCTTCCTGTCAACTGCATTCTGCCTGTTTTTGTGAATTTCCTAAGTTCCTTTTCCTACCTTATTTATATTTCTAACAGCCTTATTATCATTTAAATTACATCCAAAAGCAACTGACTGTGTTCCATCAGAAGCACAGATGGAAAAAGGGAGTGGGCAGGTTCTGGGGCAAATCCCATTGGGTGCTTCTCTGCCTTTCTTCTCCTCAGATACATTTATCCAAATGAAATCACATTAAGGCAAATATCAAAGGCATTATTGAGGGGCAGGGCAGACAAGAACTTGCAGCCAAAGGGCTTTTTATAAAAAACAGGAAAGGAAAATGCTTGGGCAGGGGGTGGTGTTTTAGGGCAAAGGTTTCAGGTGTAGTCTCTATATAAGCCTTGACTAAGGAGTTCTCATATTTTCCCCATAATCCTGAAGACAACTGGTTTCTCAAGAGGCACTCCACTGCCCCACCCCCTTAGAAGAAAAGTAATCTATAACTGGGATAACTGTGGTGAAGTAAGAGCTACCCAAAATTATGGTCCATCCAGATTATTTAAAAAAACTAACCTAATAGAAAAATAATAATGTACTTTCATGTATGCTGATATAAAAAGATTTTCAGAAAACATTGCAAACAGAAAAAGGTAAGAGGTCTACATCTACATATATATCTATTTAGTGATATAATTTATGCTTTAAAACCTCCAATACTATATACAGTTTGTCAATGTAACAGCATTAAAAAGAAAGTGAAGGTTTGCAGAAAATACACTATTGACACTAATTTATTAATCTATTTTTTATTGCTATAACCTAATACCACAGACTGGATGATTTGTAAAGAAAATAATCTTATTTAGCTCATGGTTTTGAAAAATGGGAAATCTAAGAGCATGAAGCCAGCATCGGTTGAGGGCTTTCATGCTGCATCATCACATGTAGGAGAGCATGATGTAGTGAGAGGGCAAGAGAGACAGAGAAAGCTCACTTTTATGACAAAGCCACTCCTGTGATAAGAAACCCACTCCAGCAATAGTGGCACTAGTCCATCCATTAAAACAGATACCTCATTACTCCATTAATTTATTCATGGGGGCAGGGTGATTGAGTTTCCAACATATGAACTTTTGGGAGACATATTCAAACCACAGCACTACTTTGAAAAAAGAAATTGATGGAATGTTGAGTGGAATTTTTATGTCTCATTTTGTATACTTTTGAAAATTTTAACAGTGAATGAGGATTATTTTTGTAACGTACACAGAAGAAAAAGGAAGATGGTGATTTCAGGATTAAAGATGACATCAGCATGATCTTGACAAGTCTTGTGCTCTAATTTTCCATTCTTCTCATACACCAAAACACAAATTAAAAGTAGTTCAGGCTGCAGATAGCCAATTCAATTCCCCAAAGGGTCCACATTCCTCTAGGTTCTCATACGCATTTTTCTTTTAGCCTAGGGTATCCTCTTTCTCCTCTTTTTTCCATTTTCATGTGGTTAATTTGTCTTGCCTTTCTGCTTAGATGTTACTTCCTCCAGAAAAATGCTCCCATGTTCTTTCTTTCTTCATTTATCTACCAATTCTGACTGCAAGGCAGGGCTACATCAAGGACCAGGACAAGCAGGCCATTAGTTGGCCCAGTTAAATGCCAACTAAAAAGGAAAAATAAGTTCAAGAAACTATCAGAGAAGAGATACATTTGTAAGGTGAGTTTCCCACAAACACCTGATTTTAACAGATGCATACTGTACTCCCAGAGAACTTGAACTCCTGCTAACATAGAAGCTACCATTCAGCATTGTAACTGTCTGCTTCATTGTCTGTATCCCTCAACAAAATTTAAATGCTATAGAACCCTAAGTGAAAATTGCTTGTCCATCTTACTCTTCACTGTAACTCAGAAACTAGCAGAGTAGATACTAAATATGTACGCATGGGCTACATGTATAAATCACAAAGGTCAGTGACTTACTCAAGTGATCTTGCAGATTGTTACATCCTTGACTCAAGGGACTGTAGATTCTCCTAACTATAGGACTGAAAATCAAGAGGAACCAAGAACTGGGGACCAAACACAGCTTTTAGTAAGTATATTGTATTAGTCAGGATTCTTTAGAGAAACAAAATCAGTATTTTATATATATGTATATATGTGTATATATATATGTATATATGTGTGTATATGTATATATATAGATTTATATCTACACATATACACACACACATAAAGATATTTACTATAAAATATGAACTCACATAATTATGGAGATTTAGAAGTCCCATGATCTGCTGTCTGAAAGCTGGACACCCCAGAAATGACTGGCATAACTCAAAAGCCAAAGAGTCAATGCGGTAGATTCCAGGTTGGGTCTGAATCCCTGAGAACCGGTAACACTGAGGGCAGGAAAAGATCAATGACACAGCTCAATAGTCAGGCAGTTAATTTAACCTTCCTCTGTCTTTTTGCTCTATTCACACCCTTAACAGATTAGATGATACCTACTCAAACTGATTTAGTCATTCCACCAATTCAAATCTGATCTCTTCCAGAAACACCATGGAAGACATACACAGAAATGATGTTTAACGAGCTATTTGGGAATCCCATGGTCCAGTCTTATTGACTCATTAAATTAATCACAGTGGGAAAAATTAAAAGTAGCCTCTCCCTGATAAGATGATTCTCTTGACATAAGGCAAGGTTTCTCAACCTCAACAGGACTGACATCTCGGGTTGAATAATTATTTGTGGTAGGGGGCTGCCTCTTGCATTTGTAGGCTATTTAGCTGCATTCATGGCTTCTACCCACTTGATGCCAGTAACACAACTCCCCAAGTTGTGGCAACTAAAAATATATACAAACTTTGCCAAATATTGCCTGGGAGGCAAAATCACTCACATACGGTTTCCATGGATGTAACAGAGCAGTTTCATGTAAAAGAGACCGAGATTTTCATGCTTATATGCACTCCCCTATTGATACATGATTTAGTCCTTACAAGCAAAAGCATTCCAATTGTGTAATTATGCTTACTGGGTAGATAGAGGCTTTGACCAATAGTCTTATTTTAACTAGGTGACACAAAGTTTAATGTATAGTCAACCTTCACTAAGCATTCACGTTTGAAATTCAGTTTTAATTATTCTCAAGTGGCTCTGAAGGTTCAGGGCACATAGTCATTTGTCAGTGTACTGAAGCATGAAATTGTACCATGTACTCTTTTTGGCTGATGTGTGGAGGTGAATTATTTAGCTAGTGCATGATCCAAGCCGATCACCCACCACAGACATTATTTCCTTTAAGTACCTGCATCTTAACACGGCTTTGTTGTTCTCTATTGAAAATTTGTAATATAGTAATTTTTAGGAATTGGGGTAGGGGTGGAGGAGATAATTTTCTTGTAAAAAGGCTGTGCAAAGAATGCCAATTTGCAAATAATGATAATGTAAGTGGAATAGTCTTAGGATGTGATATTATTGGTAGAACTTATTTTAAGAGCTTTATGAATTATTTAGTTGCATTTATTGTATTGTTAATGACCCAAAGTGTTTCCATCAACTTTTTAGTCATACTTCATTACATTTTACAGTAAAATTATATGTTATAATTGTATTCATAAATTTGAGAATCTACAAAATCTCAAGACATAGCCCTCAAGAATGTAGAGGATCTACTAAATTTAGAGTTCTCAGATGTGCCCCTTACTCTCTATTTCCAAAATTATAGGCTTAGCCCAATTCGTAACCAGCTGGATAACTGCTTGTCCTCTTAATTACCAACAAGCCCTCTTCTCCACAGTAATAAGAAAATATGTTCCCTATGTGATGTTCAGATTATGTAACTCTGATATTCTCAAAACTGTAGTATACCACTCCTACAGCATGTCAAATCCAAATAATACTCTTGATTGTGAGTGAACTTTTAGGCTCTGCACCAAATGCCTGCACTCTGACTTATCATCGCTCATTTTTCTGACCATTCTTAGATATTCACCGTGGTTTCCCTTCCCTAAAGCTAGGTTCTTTCGTGGTACCTCCACATTGTCATTTAGGTCTGGAGAAGCACAATTAAAGAGACCTCTGTACTTCCTCTCTGCCATATAATATCTTTTCTTGCCTTGTACACACATACTAGTAAAGACTCACTACCATGGAGATGCCCCTTTATGCTGTGGATTTGAATCCAGCTGTGGATTTGAATCCATCTCTATTACTTACTAGATGTATGGGATTCATCAAGTTATTTAATTCATTTCTAAGAGCCTCTGAGTCTCATTTCTAAATAGGGCTAATATGACATTCAGTTGTTGTGAGAATCATAATTGAATTTTTCACCTGAATGCTCTTACACACACACACACACACACACACACATAAAACACACACACTACACACACATACACACAGACTTGCCACCCTGAAGTACCTTCACTTGCCATTTTGCCCACCATCCTTATTCCAGTGAGTGCACACTGTAGCTCATTTCAGAAACCTCCACTGCAACGTTCTATCAATTCCATGCTATATATATCTCTTCTATATATCCCCATCACTCCATCCACACTATTACCATTCATCTCTTGCCTATACTAATACATTGACCTCCTAACTATTCTTCCCACTTTTATCCTCTATATGCTTCATTAATTCTCCTCACAGCTTTCAAATTGATCCTTTTTAAGAGATTAATCAGATTGCATCTGTTACCTGCTTAAACCTTCCAAGGCCTTCCATTTGAATTCAGGATATAAACCAGATCCTATATAATGGCCTTCAAGATCCTATAAAATTTGTTTCCAGATCACCTCTCTGGCCTCATTTCCTACCACTTCTCTCAATCTCTACCAGCAATTCCCCATTCTTTTATTATAACTAGTCTCCCTGCTTCCATTCTTATCTGCCTTAACATAGAGGATTTATCAACATATTAGCCTAGTCATCACAAAGTGCTAAAATGCAAGATTGCTATAATTATCTAGTTATTTAACTACAGCACTTAAAAACATCTGTATTTCCACAGAATATTATAAATACTTCAAAACCATTTCTAAAGCAAGATTATCTGAAGACTTGGGAAATATAATTATTTTCTGTTATTGTTTATAATTAAAGTCTTTTAAACTATTTCTAATATGTTCATATGAAATTTCAGCACATTTCCCAGTACAAATGAGTTTTTAAAGAAAATTCTTATTCATGTCATCATAAATTCATATTTATATATTCAAAGATACATCCAATGTTCCTCTTGCCTTTCTCTTTCTCACCTTAGCATAAACCTTGGAAAGACAGAGCTCCCAGTAGCACTGGGGAATCTTGGATTAATGAACTGTTTCAGTCCTTTTCCCTAGCCCTATCTGCCTCTTCTTGATGCCATAGAGCAGATAGTGAATCATTTCTGCCTCAATCTTTCCTTGCTAATGTAATGTTTTTACCTTAGTCTTAACCTCCCAGATTTATCTTCCAACGTCTGCTGAGTTACACATCTTCCCATGTCTCCATGTGTGATCATATTAAACTTTGAGAAGGAGATTCTAGAGAAAGAAGCTACTACCATCACTATCAACACCAAGAGTATGTGCTGAGTATCATACTAGGTACTTTGTATATATTACCTATCATCTTCACAACTGCAGTATAATCATAGGAACTATATTCTCACCACATAGTTGCAGAGACAAAGAGAATAATTAAGTAACTTATCTAAGGTCAGAGTTCTTGAAAAAAACAAAATTTTAACTTAGCACAATTTTTGGCTAGCACTATATACCAACAAATACCCAAGACAGGTAATATATTGTGGAGTTGAATAGCACTGGCTCCAGAGCCAGACTGCCTGTGTTTGAATCCAGACTATCAATTACTGACTACATAATCTTGGGCAAGTTAACTTTTCTAGGCTTCAGTGCCCTCATCTGTAAAATGTGGATGATAACAGTGTCTATATCTCATAGATTTGTTGTGATGATTTGAAGACTTAAACACATGCCAGGTGCATGTTGAGGGATAAATGGTAAGTAGTATTAAGTGAATTTAAAAGAGCATAGTGATATCTAATCATTCACTTGTTAGATGACAAAAGGAAAATTAGCCTCTCCAGATTAAGACAACATTTTATATCTATATTTGGAGAACAAAAGTTCAAGTCTTGACTGGGAAATGGTAGTTGATGTTTCCATACTCATAGACAAATGCTGGACTTTTTTCTAGGTCTTAAAATATTTTCCCAGACATATATTGCTCCTTCTTTCAAATGTATATCATCAACACCTCCTTTTAAATGGTCTTTTTCAAATTTGCTAACTTAATGACTATGCAGTCTGCTCTCCACTCTTCAGGAAATTCATTGGCAACCAAACTGACATAATGGCTCTTTATGACTGAGGAAGCATACTGGACTCCGATCTTCAGAAAATCTACTTGCTGTATCTTCTCAGTTTTTCCCATGTGAGGGAATATCATCTTGTTAGAAGTTTTTGAATCACTGTTCTCAGGGAGATCTCTGGTTGCTCTTAGATATTTCTGGGGCCTTTTTAAGTATAGAAATAGGACTCCAGCTGAGAATACTCAAATGCTCATCTCATTTTAAATCAATGAATCACACTATGGTTATTGTGGGCTGCAAATGGTGAAGAAACAGGTGTCAACATTTCTAATACTCTCTTTTATTTAAATAATCCAAAGAGAACAGTAAAGTAATATGTTCCTGGTGGCTCAGCAACCCTAAATTATGTTCCTGGAAATACTTTGGGCAGTGAACATGCAGCTTATCTACAATATACCTCAAGATATGGAACTTGTAAAACATTTAATATGCTTTTCTTATTCCTTTGTTAAATTCAAAATAATAGCCTTCACAGTATCAAAAGCTGCAGGTCAACAAGGTTATGAATACAAAGGTATGTGTTATTACTAAGTATTATGTTAATTATGGCACCCAAAGTTCTAATTACTATTGCTGTATAACAAATCACTCCAAAATCTAATGGTTTCAAAACAGCATTCATTCTCCTCACGGTTTCTGTGAGTCAGGGTTTTCTGCAAGGGCTCAGCTAAATAGATCTGGCTGGTTCAGAGTATCAGATGTGACTGTGGTCAGATGGCGATAACTAGAATTGCAGGAGTTCTGGCTGAAGCAGTAGGGTGCAAGCCAGGTATTCTTTCCACTCCATGTAGTCTCCACAGAGTATAATCTGTGCATTGTCATCGTACTGCATGGTGGCCTTGAGACAGTTGGGTTGTTTATGTGGTGGCTCAGGGCTACAAGCGGGTATCCAAAAGAACCAGACATTATATCACTTTTATTGAACTAGTCTTAAGTTACATTGCATCATGTCTGCTATAGTCCCAAGCCCATCCAAATTTAAGGGGAGGCAACAGAGACCCAACTTCTCCATGGAAGAGTGTCCACATTACTTTGTAAGAAGAATGTGTGAGATGGGAGATACTGTTGCAATCATCTTTAGAAAATACAATCTGTTACCCTTGGCATTTATGCTTCCTTATATATTGTTGATTTACGTGTCATATTTAAACAAGCTGGTTTTTGATGTTTTGATAAGTAGTTTGCTTTCAGACAAAAGACATAATTGAGTGGATAGACATGCTTTCCTATATCCACTCAGAACTATAGAAAAACCTACTGACACTAGGAAGGCATGGCTAAAGAACCACCGTAAACAATTTTCCAAACCTATTTGATTGTGGAGACATTTTTACATAGCACTGCTATCAACATTTTCTGAAACAATATTATGTGAGATATAGTTTGAAAGATTTTGCCATGATCCAACAACAACAACTTTCTTCAACGATTTACTATTTTACAATTACAAATGCCCCATTTTAATATTAACAATGTATCAGCTAGCATGCCTCTAGTCAAAAATTACAATGAGAAATGCTATTTCTTCTGTGTTCCCATTGTGTGTAGATAGGTTGCTTTGTTATGTTGAGATTTATTGTTAGATGCTATCTGTCATTGATAAATGGACTTTCTAATTGAATTTCATATCTTTAGTGTTAAACATGATTTAGCACATGATATCAATTTGAATTTCCAGTGAAGGGGAAAAAAGTGAAATTCATTTCTAAACATACAGTAAGAAATTACCTTAGTGTGTACATGATTCAGTCTACTTCATTCTATGTCATAAATGATGGGCATATCTCCCATGATCCAAAACCTTGGAAATTAGTGTTTTATAACTTAATAGCAGAGTATATAGATCACAGCATTTAAGAGAAAGCAAATAAATATAGCATTCACTATTTTAGGTCTATTCTAGTTAGAGACTAATTTCAAATGTTTTAATTGATATCTGCAATGTATTTCTGTTCAATTAGAGTTTTAAATGAGAGCTGAGAGCACTGGTGACCTTTGAATATCCTATTCATTGTAAGACTGCAGTAGATGATTCTAAACCAGTTAATTATAAGCATTATAAGTAAATGAGTTATTAGCATTCATGAATTCTATAACAGCCAATTTGTTCCTGTTACCAAACTCTTGAAGTACCTACTTTGTAATTTCTCATAGATGTAACCATAGGAACTAACTGGTTGCCAATATAAACCTTTATAATTAATGAGGGTAAGTTTTAACATTTTTGAATCATGTTGAAATGTACACAGAATCCAGGTAATATACCTCAAGGACTACTATTTTGTTCAAAGTTAAAAAGTTGTCTTACAGCTCTCCATTTCCTAGTGTTCATTTATTCAAGAAGCATTTGCAGAGTACTTGCTTTGTTCCAGTTATTTAGACACCTTGTTAGATACTATGAGGGATAAAATAAAAATTAAACACTGTCATTGCCATCCAGAAGCTTAAAATCTAGGAGGAGAGGTATAACATTTATGCAGGTTAGTATGCTATCACACTAAATGTGTTAAGTGTCATGGAGAAAAATAAACCAAATTGTTTCCTACTAAAAATCATTTTTGCACAATGTAGTAATTTATTATATTTGCCACCTCTTACCCCACAAAAAACTATGAACATGCAAATAAAATACCTTTGATCTATAGTTCTTGCAATACAGGAATATCTAAAAAATGGATTAAGGCTTTGATCAAGAAAAGCTTGTCAATTCTCCCTTTCATTTGTAAATGGCCTAAAGATGAGAACTGCATCCCACTGTCCCCTCAACCCCATGTATACTTCTCTCTTGGAATATGTATGTATTTACTTAATTTATTTGTATGTCTGTATACATATATATTATATTCACATATATGTATAAATATATATCTACTTATAAATATATATTTATAGATATGTATATAATATACATATAGAAATATATATATTTCAAGGAAGGATTATGATATAATTATTAATACAAGTAAATTTATTTAGCATACTAAACTATAGATAGATAGATATCCTAAGGGAAGAATGTGGGGGCTATGTATAAATACATATATAGAATGGAAAGAAAGGAGAAAGGAAAACAGACAAAAGGAAGGGAATAATATAGCATCTTTCCAGAATCAGGGAATTGAATGACATGTAACAACAACAACAACAAAAAAAACAGAATCATTTCTCACTAACCACTACTATTACCTAAAGACATGATACAATAATCTCCAAGATTTCATAGCAGTCACATCAGCTAATTTATTGTCAATGTTATGGTTTTAATTACATTAACAATACTTGTCCAAATAAAGACTAGATATCTAAAGCACTAATTCAATTATGCTCTCTATTTCTGCCATGTAAATATAGCCATGGTTTTTCTTCTCTAAATGAATAGATCTCAGTTATGAACTATGAAGCTTTTAGTGCATAGAGTAAATACATTGATGTAACAAACTTTGCTAGTTCTCCCACAGTGTTGCAGGACAGGCCTAATTCATGTCATAGACAAGAGATGCTCCTTATAGTTCCTGTGCTGAATGTATATATTTTGAATTACTTTTTGCCTTGACTTTCATTATAACATATGAGATATACTACTTGGAAAAAAAAGAAAATGAAACCAAATAAAATAGAAAGGTCAGAGAGGGGAATAAAGAACCACATTATATATGATTTAAAACCATATATTTAAGAAGAAAATGTTAACACTATTAAACTATGTTGCTTACATTTATTCATAACCCACAAAAATTTTAGAATTCCTAGAAGAATAAGACAAAGACCTCATAGCTTCATTAAATCCACTAGGAAAAATATGCTCAACTCATACCAACCAACTCTTCTCAAGTTCCTAGAGTTGAATGCGTGTGGCTTTTGAAGTCATGTTTCCTTCCACTTTTGTGGATGCCACCAGCTTATTTCTAAATACAAACATGCAAGAGAAAGGAGAGGAGAACAGATGAACATGAAAGAGCCAAGGGATCTAAAGAATAGGCAGTTGATAAATAAAAAGAAAAGAATAATTCTTATAACACACAAGTATTAAGTAACTAATGGCAGGAGGGAAAGGATTGATGCTGGAGATTTAAAGAAACTTATAAAGAAAAAAATTCTAAGGAGTTGGCCAAGATAGCTAACTAGAAACAGTTAGTGTTCATGGCTGTCACAGATAGGAATGGAGAGGGTGAGTAGATAAAAACCTTCAAATGAAACATCCAGGAACTCACATTGGGACTAATTAAGGAAACAAATTGACCTACAAAGAATGGAGAAAAGCAAGGCAAGACGATAGCACACCTGACAGCAACTTGGAGCCAAGGGAACCTCCCCCACTCAGGAAAATGGTGAGTGAATGTGTGACCCTGGGAATCCACACTTCTTCTACAGATCTTAACAACCCTCAGATAATCAGGAGATCCCCTCATGAACCCACTCCACCAGGGCCTTCAGTCTGTCACACAGAGCTACAAGGAGTCTTGGCAGTGCAGCTGCTCAGGCACACATGGAGACACAGTAGCCTTAGATACTTGAGCTTTCCAGCAAAAGTAACTGCAACTCTGGCACAGTGGGAAGTAAGACCTCCATACATACCCCTAGGAAAGAGGGTAAATCAAGGAGGCTGAGCAGTAACAGTGTGTATACCCCACTTCCACCACACCTCACAGGATAGACCCAGTGTCTTAGAATTCCAGCCAGCCACCAGTAGCAGCATTGCATCTCCCTGGGATGGAGCTCCCTGGGGACAGGGTGGACGGGCTGTAATATTTGCTGTGTGGGGGACCATATCAGTCCTTCCAGCCTTCAGGCTTTGGAGAGGCCAAGCCTACCTGAGGTGGAAGGGATATCGCAACAGCACAGCATAGCTGTTATTAAAAAACATGGCCAGACTGCTTTTTTTAGCAGATCCCCAATCCTGTTCCTCTTACTGCATGGGATCTTTCAACCAGGTAAACGTATCTAGAGAAAAAGGTCAGGTCACCTACAAAGGGAACACCATCAGTCTAACAGCAGACCTCTCAACTGAAACCCTAGAAGGCAGAAGAGATTAGGGGCCCATATTCAACATTCCTAAAGAATAAAATCTTCAACCAAGGATTTCTTATCCAGCCAAACTAAGTTTCCTAAGTGAAGGAGAAATAAGATCCTTTCAAATAAGTAAATGTTGATGGAGGTTACTACCACCAGACCTGCCTTACAAGAGATCTTGAAAGGAGCACTAGATATAAAAAGGGAAGACCACAACCAGCTAATAGAAAAACACATTTAACTAAATAGGCCAGGGACACAATGACATGATCAAATCCACGCATATCAATACTAACCTTGAATGTAAATGGGCTAAATGAGCCATTTGAAAGGCATAGAGTGGCAAACTGGATTAAAAAAGCAAGACCCAATGGTATGCTCTGTTCAGGGGATCCATTTCATACAAAATGGCATCCATAGACTCAAAGAGATGGATAAAAATCTACCAAGCAAATGAAAAACATAAAAAAAGCAGGGTTGCAATTATAGGTTAAGACGAAACCAATTTTAAACCAAGAAAGATCAATAAAAACAAGGGCATTACATAATGGTGAAGGGTTCAATTCAACAAGAAGACCTAACTATCTTAAATATATGTGCACTCAACAAAAGAGCACCCAGGTTCATAAAGCAAGTTCTTAGAGACCGAAAAAAGACATAGATTCTCACACAATAATAGTGAGAGACTTTAACACTCCACTGAGAGTATAAGACAGATCATCAAGGCTGAAAATTAACAAAGACATTCAGGATCTGAATTCAACATTGAACCAAATGCCTTGATAGACCTCTACAGAACTCTTCACCATAAACAACAGAATATACATTCTTCTCATCAACATATGCACTTACTCTAAAATGGACCACATAATTGTACATAAAACAATCCTCTGGAAATCCAAAATAATCCAAATCATACAAAACACATTCTCCACAGTGCAATAAAAATAGAAGTCCGGACTAAGAAAATTACTCAAAACCATGCGATACATA
Source organism: Cebus imitator (assembly GCF_001604975.1). Taxonomy (NCBI): domain Eukaryota; kingdom Metazoa; phylum Chordata; class Mammalia; order Primates; family Cebidae; genus Cebus; species Cebus imitator. The sequence continues at coordinate 322,877 of NW_016107900.1, forward strand.
GAAATTTAAAAATATGTTCCTGAATGACTTTTGGGTAAATAGTAAAATTAAGGCAGAAAGCAAGAAGTTCTTTGAAACTAATGAGAACAAAAATACAACATATCAGAATCTCTGGGACACAGCTAAGGCAGTGTGAAGAGGGAAATTCATGGCACTAAATGCCCACATCAAAATTTTATAAAGATCTCAAATTAACAACCTGACATCACAACAGAAATAGAGAACAAACCAACCCCAAATCTAGCAGAAGACAAGAAATAACCAAAATCAGAGAGGAAGTGAAGGAAATTGAGACATGTAAAACCATTCAAAAGATGAATGAACCTAGTAGTTGGTTTTTTGAAAAAATTAGTAACATATATAGGCTACTAGCTACACAAATAAAGAAGAAAACACAGAAGATTCAAATAAACAGATTTAGAAATAACAAAGGAAATGTTATCACTGACTCCACAGAAATAACCAGCAGAAAATACTATAAACACCTCTATGCACACAAACTAGAAAACCTACAAGGGATGGATAAATTCTTGAACACAACACCCTCTCAAGACTGAATTAGGAAGAAACTGATTTCCTGAACAGAGAAATAACAGGCTCTGAAATTGAATCAGTAATAAATAGTCTACCAACCAGGAAAAAAAAAAACCAAAAAACAACTCTGGACCTGATGGATTCACACTTGAATCCTACCAGATATACAAAGAAGAACTAGTACCATTCCTATAGAAACTATTCCCCAAAATTGAGAAGGGATTCCTTCCAAACTCATTCTATGTGGCCAGCATTATCCTGATACCAAAATGTGGCAGAGGCACAACAAGAAAATAAAACATCAGGCCAATATCCTTGATGAAAATTGATGCAAAAATTTTCAACAAAATACTGGCAAACAGAATCCAGCAGCACAAAAAAATAAACTAATCCACATTGATCAAATAGGCTTCATTCCTAAGATGCAAGGTTGGTCCAACATACACAAATCAATAAATGTAATTCACTACATAAAACTAAAGACAAATCCCACATGATTGTCTTAACAGATGCGGAAAAGGTTTTCAATAAAATTCAACACCATTTATGTTAAAAATTCTCAACAAACTAAATATTTAAGGAAGATACATCAAAATAATAAGAGCCATCTATGACAAATCCATAGCCAGTATCATGCTGAATGGGCAAAAGCTGAAACCATTTCCCTTGAAAACCAGCACAAGAAAAGGATGCCCTCTCTCACCACTCTAATTCAACGTAGTATCAAAAGTCCTGGGCAGAGCAGGTCAGTCAAGAGAAAGAAATAACATCCAAATAGAGAGGAAGTCAAACTATATCTGTTTGCAGATGATATGATTTTACACGTAGAAAACCACATAATCTCAGCCCAAAAGCTTCGTAAGTTGATAAACAACTTCAGTTCAATCTCAGGACACAAAACCACTGTACAAAAATCACTAGCATTCCTGGCTGGGCGCGGTGGCTCACACCTATAATCCCAGCACTTTGAGAGGCCGAGGAGGGTGGATCATGAGGTCAAGAGATCGAGACCATCCTGGTCAACATGATGAAACCCCATCTCTACTAAAAATACAAAAAAATTAGCTGGGTATGGTGGTGCACGCCTGTCGTCCCAGCTACTTGGGAGGCTGAGGCAGGAAAATTGCTTGAAACCAGGAGGCGGAGGTTGCGGTGAGCCGAGACTGCACCATTGCACTCCAGCCTGGGTAACGAGCGAAACTCTGTCTCAAAAAAAA
>NW_016107900.1:324652-332699 GCF_001604975.1 Cebus imitator
ATTCCTATACACCAACAACAGTCTAGGGCTGAGAACCAAATCAGAAAAGCAACCCCATTCACAATTGCCACAAAAAGAAAAAAGTACACCTAGGAATACAGCTAACCAGGGAGGTGAAAGATGTCTAAAATAAGAACTACAAAACACTGCTCAAAGAAATTGGAGAAGACACAAACTAATAAAAAAAAAAATCTCATCCTCATGGATAGAAAAAATCAGTATCATTAAAATGGCCATAGTGGCCAAAACAATTTACAGATTCAATGCTATTACTGCCAAACTACCAATGACATTCTTCACAGAACCAGAACAAAAAAACTATTTTAAAATTCATATAGAACAAAAATGAGTCCAAATAGCCAAGGAAAATCTAAGCAAAAACAAAACAACAAAATTAGAGTCATCATGTTATCTGACTTCAAACCCTACAGAGCTGCAGTAACTGAAACAGCATGGTACTGGTACAAAAACAGGCACATAGACCAATGGAACAGAATAGAGAGCCCAGAAATAAGGCCACACACATATGACCACCTGATTTTCAACAAAGCTGACAAAAAACAAGAAATGGGGGAAAAAATACTCCCTATTCAATATGTGGTGCTGACATAACTGGCTAACCACATGCAGAAGACAGATGCTGGGCTCCTTCCTTACAGCATATACAAAAATTAACTCAAGATGGATTAAAGAATTAAATGTGAAACCCAATGCCACAAAACCCTGGAAGACAATCTAGTCCATGACATCCTGGAAATAGGAACAGGCAAAGATTCATGATGAAGACACCAAAAGCAATTGGAACAAAAGCAAAAATTGACAAGTGACATCTAATTAAACTGAAAAACTTCTGCACAGCAAAACTATAAACACAGTAAACAGTGTACAGAGTGGAAAAAATATTTGCAAATTATGCATCTGGAAAAGGTCCCATATCCATCATCTATAAGAAAGTCAAATATACAAGAGAAAAACAACCCCATCAAAAAGTGGACAAAGGACATGAACAGCCACTTTTCAAAGTAAGACATACATGTAGCCAAAAATGTATGAAAAAAGGATCAACATCACTGATCGTTAGAGAAATACAAATCAAAACCACAACGAGATACCACCTTACACCAGTCAGAATGGCTGTTATTATGAAGTCGATAAATTACAGATGCTGGCAAGGTTGCAAAGAGAACATTTATACACTGTTGGTGGGAGTGTAAATTAATTCAATCACTGTGGAAGGCAGTATAGTGCTTCCTCAAAGAGCTAAAAGCATAACTATCATTTGACCCAGTAATCTCATTACTGAGTGTATACCGAGAGGAATACAAATTATTCTGCCATAAAGACACATGCACATGAATCTTCATTGCAGCACTATTCACAGTACCAAAGACATGGAATCAATCTAAATGCCCATCAGTGACAGATTGGATAAAGATGTGGTATATATACACAGTGGAATACTACACAGCCACAAAATAAGAATGAGATCATGTCTTTTGCAGGAACATGGATGAAGCTGGAGGCTATTATCCTCAGCAAACTAATTCAGGAACAGAAAACAAAATACTGCATGTTCACAGTTATAAGCGGGAGTTAAATCATGAGAAGTTATGAACACACGGAAACAACAGACACTGGGGTCTACTTGAGTGTGGAAGGTGGAAGGAGAGAGAAGAGCAGAAAGAATAACTATTGGCTATTGGGCTTAATTCCTAGGTGATGAAACAATCTGTACAACAAGCTCTGTGACATGAGATTACCATTAAACTTTCACATGCACCCCTGAACTGAAAATAAGTTATAAGAAGAAAAAATTATGTAAAATATTAGCACAGTATACAGTGTCTTTTGTCAAAGTATGAATTTGACATATTCTAAAGTTCTGATTGTTATTAAAGTTCCATTTAGCAAGATACTTTTTCCACTTGCAAATACTAGGTTTTTCATTTACTAAATGGCCCTTTAGCCTTCTTCTCTTCAGTGTCTTCTTCATAAATCAAGAGAAGGAGATGCCTGAATATTCTTTAATGGTCACTTCTCCCACTATTGCATTTCTCTCTGTCATCCACTTTGATATTGGTACAAATAGCCCTATAATGTTGCTCCTTCTCTTGATTTAATAAATACACATGTTTAGGGACCTTTTCTTTAATGAAGTTTGACTTACTCTTTAGCTGAGTTACAAATTTCTCTTCTTGACAAGGTCAGCAGCATTCTGTGCTCTTATGGTACCTGTGTAGGAGTGAGATTAGTATCCTTACAGAAGCTAGGACATTTGTATATTTTTAAATATAAGACTTCAGAGAGCAGATGAATCCAATACGTACAGAACTTTTTCCTGTCATCTTTTAAAATGAGCCAGAAAACATTTTCCCAAGGTTTGAGAATTTATCTAAGTTTACCATTTTGTCATTCATATAGCTCACTGAAATGATGAACTATAGTGCTCAGCAAAGGGTAAGCTGTGATGTTGACTCAGAATGACTAATACTCAAGGAAAACCAAAACCTCAGGCTTCCTTTGCCATCTTCCCTCTCCATTTTGAGTTTGCACTGGTTTAATTTTCAGGTTAAATCCAAACAATCCAAATACCTAATAGAAGTTACAATCAGGCCTTAAAAATGGGTTTCTTGCAGTAATGGGGCTTATATTCATTCACAACTGAACCATTTTTATTTTTAGCTTTAGTAAATGCTGAGATCATTGAATACCTTATTCACGATTAAGAATAGATGGATTTTAACCTCAAACTATGCTACAATGTCTCTACTTAAACAAAATTTTATTTTAGAACAGCCTTAAATTTACAGAATTATTAGAGATATTACAGAGTTCCTGTGTATCCCATACTCAGATTCCCTCATTTTAACATCTTACTACATTAAGATTTTACTATAATCTTACTATATTAAGATTTATTAACATATTAATGTTAATAGTATATATATGCCACAATTAATGAATCAAGATTGATACATTATTATTAACTAAATGTCATACTTTATTCAGATTTCCTCACTGTTAGTGTTATTTTTCTTTTCTATGATCCCATCAAGGTATCATATTACATTTAGTTGTCATGTCTTCTTAGGCTGTCTTGGCTGTGACAGTTTCTTGGATTTTCCTTTCCTTGATTTTGAAGATATTGGAATGTTTCTTATTTCTTTTCATAATTAGACAGAGGTTACTGGTTTTTGGTACTAAGATCGGAGAAATGGAGTGCCATCCTTATTACATCATATCCCAAGACATAGGCTATTGACATGGCTTATAATTGATAATGTTGACCTTGATCACATTGCTGAGGTAGTGTTTTTCAGGGTTCACCACTGAGGTAGTGTTTGTTAGTTATTATTTTTCCCTGTCTCTGTATTCTACTCTTAGGAAGCAGGTCATTATGTATAGCCTCCCTTATGGTTCATCTACTTGAGGTAGAGTATCAGTATCAACATAAATAACTTGAAATTACTTTGCAAAGGAGATTTGTGTATTCTATCCCATTTATTTATTTAGTCAACCACTTATATCAGTATGGACTCATAATTATTTGCTTTTATAATTTGTGTTACAGTCCAATATTTCTTTATTTTGTTGTTTACATTGTTCCACATTTGACCACTGTGAGTTCTTTCAGTTGGCTTCTCTGCCCCTTTGACATATCCCCATTATTGTGTTTTTTGTTGTTTCGCTTTGTTTTGTTTAACAACTGCCTTACTTTCTGGAACTAGAAGATGTTTCAGCACTAGTTAAAAGTATATTTCACTTCCCAGTCTCAGAATCAGTCATTTCTCCAATAATCCCTCCCAATATGAGTACCATCGGAGAAATTAAGGTGAAGTTTTGTTTGTTTGTTTGTTTGTTTGTTTTGAGGTAAAATCAGAGAAGAAGATGTTTACATTCAGGGCACTAAGGGCAGAACAACATATTTTGTGTTCCCCACTTTACCTCCACCAGGCAACTGTGAGTTCAGATTTCTAGTTGTTCTGTTTCTGTAATCTCTCCCTCCAATTTGCTTCCATCCTACAAACTACTGTTCATGAAGTCATGTTGTTGTCCTGAAATACTCCTACTAGCTCTCCACTGACTTCAGGAACTAGTTCAATTTCTAAGTCATACCTCAATATCTCTGTGCAATCTAGCCTTAAACTATTACTACAAACTATGTCTCCTGTGTCCTTCTCTTTTATTTACAACCTCAATCTCTAGTCATCATGGACAGATTACTTGAAATATGCCCTGAGATATTTTTTAACTCAGATAGAATAATTTTTTTCAAATTCCCATTGCAGCTTATTTTTAAAAATTCTTTTCTCATGGCACTTTACTTCCTTCAATCTATTGGAGTTCATAAAATATAAAGCTATTTATTAATCACTTCCTGGGATTATTAAGCAATTTCCTTTTTTCTCATCCTCCCTACCCTAGTTTTATGTGTCTACTTGCTCAGCTAAGAGAGAGAGGGCAGGAAATGTTAGCTGATGATCAGCCATTGTCTTAAGTTAGCTCCCCTCCATCGTGAACATTACCCAGGTTTCTTCTCTAACCTGACCCAGTCAATCAATCCTCAAATAAATAAAAACAAGTTTGCTGATATTTTAAACCCTAATTTAGAAAAAGAGCATTGCTCTTTTCAATCCCTTGACTCTAGTAAGTACAACTGATTGCTTATATACTGTATTAGTCTGTTTTTACACTTATATAAAGAAATATCCAAGATTGGTTAATAAATAAAGGAAAGAGGTTTAACTGACTCACAGTTCCACGTGGCTGGGGAGGCCTCAGAAAATGTACAATGATGGCAGAAGGTGAAAGGGAAACAAGCACATTCTGCATAAGGCATCAGGAGAGAGAAGAGAAAACGAAGAGAAAAACCATCACATCTCATGAGAACTCACTCACTATCATAAGAATAGCATGGGGAAAACCACCCCCATTATCCAGTAACCTCCTGCCAGTTCCTCCCCTTGACACATGGGGATTACAATTTGAGATTAAATTTGGATGGGAACATGGAGCCAAACTATATCATGTACCTGGTCTCCCCAAATAAAATTACTAGATTAACTTTACATAGCACCGTGTACGACAATATTCTTAAAAAAAAAAAATGTTTCTTATTCCATCCATTAAAATGAGTGCTCAGAATTGCTATTCAGTCTAATAGAAACCAAGGCCTTAATTAAATCCATTATGCGTTAAAAATGGAATTCTAGGAACTAACTGGTAGAAAAGGGAAAGATCTGGGGGATGTCAGTGTTTCTTACACAACTTATAATTGCCATTCAACACATTTCCCCTTAATGTAAAATAAACTCCTCTTCAAGGTTTGAAGCTGCAAATCTAGCTTTACCTGCCCAAACTTGCAGCTTAGCAATATTGAGAGGACTTTTCTTAAAGAAAAGCTATGACTATCTGTACAGGAAACCTTCCTGACTTATTTACAGTAACCTCTCTGTCTTCCCTTACATGAAACATGTTGAGGACTGGATAGAAAACACCAAATGCATTTCAGACAGATGACAGTCTGAAAGTATTTTGCTCCTCAAGTCTGGGATAAGCTCCATACTTAAACTTTCCCTCCTCTTACCACCCTTTCTGGATCCTATACTCTAGCCACAGGTTTTCAACCCCTCTTTTCTGCCAAGATACTGATTCAACACATCTAGAATAGAATTCAGAAAAATATATTCTAGCAATCTTTCCAGGTGATTCTGGCTTATAACCAAGTTTAGCTATCATTGATCTAATGTAACATTCCCATTTGACAAATGAGGAAATTGACAACTAAAGCAAGGGAGTCAAAATTAAATCCCTTAGTCTCAGTATAGTGCTCCTTTACCTTACTAGGAAACCACTACCAATGTTTGCATCCAGTGATGATATTCAAAATAATTAACAACTAGCAAGAAACAGGCACCAGTAAAAAGGGAAACCTAACCAATTAAGACATATGCCTGACCAAACCAAATGGATACCCACCATAAACATCTGGTATGGCTCTATTTATGTGTATCTGGCTGAACATCTGCATTAAATATTGCTTGAGAGGATTAAATTTGAATTAATGAATTGGAATAATAAAAAATTATATGTTAGCTTAAAATAACGAAGATCTTTCTCACAGTAAAATCTGCCCAACACCTAAACAGACTACCTTAGTAAGCAGTCAGATCCCCATCATTAAAACTATTCAAATTGTATAAGTACCTAACAGGTGTCAGAAATGCTACAGAAAGGAGATTTATACTCACTAGGATATTGGAGCATAAATCTTCTATGGTCTCTTCCAACTGGAAGCTTCTATATAATAATACATACGTTTTAGCTGATGTAATAAATTGCTTATGTTTTAAATTTTTTTCTTATGTTTCAAACTCTTGTGTCCAAAGCTATAGCAACTACCTTATTTCCTTTAGTAATTGTGTGATTTCTTGCCAAAATCATGACTCTTATGTTAGCAACCAGACTCATTTACTCATATCTTAATGTTAAATTCAATTCAAAAATAAAGCCAGTGAAAACAATTGGGATCAAAGAAATATGCTAATAGCCTATGACTAGTAGATAAATACTGGAACATGAGCAATCAGAACTTATGGTTATATTTAGCCCCATCGATTCCTTGTTTTTCCAAAGCTAATTTCTTTCTCTATTTCTTCATTATCAAGTACTTCAGTAGAAATTTGATTCATAAACAGTGCTTCAAACTTTGACTCATCCATAAGTGGTAATAATGATGTGGCTAAAGAGAAGCTTTTCAGAATTATAGTTTCCTTTAAAAATAGACTGGTTCCTCTGTTAATGATATGGGATCATTTCAATAGCTTTTCATTATTGTGTCAAGCCACCCAAATATCTCTATTTTAAAATCAGTGAGCAAAAATTAAAAGCCTTCAGACTAATAAAAAGGTGATTTTAAGTAGCACGTAATTATCAGACTTCAAAAGTTTCTGTATTACAGTGAACATTTTGTACAGAATATAAAGGGGAATGGTGAAATAATTAATGGAACAAGAGTTTAGTCTCAGCTCTAACACTAATCCCTATGTGACCTTGAGCAAGCCATATAACCCCTGGTGGTTACCTTCTAATAGAAAAATGTGTATGTTGGAACATCTGGTATTTATCATTCCTCCCATTATGTAATTTTTAATGCAAAACAATAATTAGATAATATATAATAAAGGAAATTATAGCATTAGCTTTTTATTTCATTTTTAAGTTCTACAGCTATACATAAAAAATCAAATCTAAATAGGCCACTCAACTTTTTCCTTGTAAGAAAACCGTATTAGATAATTTTATTAGTAATTATAGCCTTATGCAGCCACTGATATTTTTATATCCTCTGTCAGAGTATTTACTTACAGCCATTTCAGATTAAAGTTGACAGCTACTTAATTTCTAAAGTTCAGAAGGATGGAAAGTTCCACAGAGCATAAAGTTGCCTCAGATTAGCACTGGTTTCTTACAGTATTCAATAACCTTTGTAAAATCAGCTTAGTTTTAAAATTGAATGCTTTACTTTCCAGGATACAAACACAGCTCACTGTAAATTCCTCCAAAGTCTAAAGCCTCTCTAACATTTTTGCCTCATGAGGCTGTTTACTCAGTAGTAAAGAGGTCAGGCTTTGGAGTCTGACACAACTTGGTATATATCTGTGGGCCACAAATTCTTAACTTTATGTCTACAAACACATTACTTTACATACCTTAGTTTCCTTATCTGTAAAACAAGGATGATATTAGTATCTACTTATTAACGTTCTGAGAATCAAATATTATAATGTAGATAAAGTTCCTGAAACAGTAAGCATTCCAAAAATTATAAGTATTACTCTTGTTGTTAGCAACAGTGATAGCTGTGACTCAAGGAAGAGCATGTCTTAGCAGCTATGTAAATCTTAGCCAATGGAGTTATGGCATCTGAGGTGGCCAGATAAGTCTACTGTGTCCATTCATCACAGCTCAGAAGACAGCAACCAGTCTGCTGCTTAGGAGCCATCTTAAATCTTACACCAAGAAAAGAAATAAGAAATAAACACTA
>NW_016107900.1:332734-351565 GCF_001604975.1 Cebus imitator
AAAAAAAAAAGCTCACACAGGACTGGACATAAGCAAGCCATCTGAAAGTCCAGAGATAAAAGTTTATATAAATGGGACAACCATAGGTTAGAAGAACCAACCCATTTCTTTCAATAACCCAGTTGAAGAATTCAAAATAGTATGCCAGGTACTTCATTCTAAGTTTACTCCACTAATCATGTCTTCTGCAATTTCTACAGCATAACCATTTTAGTTTCTGGTTGAAGGATAAAATGATCTTTGATGTATGGTGACATTGGATTATATGTAGGAAAATCAAATAGTTAGAATCTATAGAGTATTTCCAGCCTTTCTTGTTATTTTATTTTCCATTTGGTTGAAAGTGTAGTCACTGACGATAGCTGACTAGACATACCCATGAGGAATAACTGCCACCAAGGGACAGAGACACTGGTGCACTCCTAACTGATCTTCAGAGGGAATGCACTGAGAGTGGACAGAGGGAAGACACAGAAGCTGGGATGGAGAGGGGAGAAGTTGGAAACACTACATGGGGCTACTGTGCACCAAGACTGTTTCCTGACCCCCAACAACTCTGGGGGAATGTCTGAATTGAGCTGACAAGGAGAAAACCACTCTCACCATGGGCCTCTGGAAGCCCAACAGGGGGAGACCCCTTGACCACCATGGACACTTGAGTTGGTAGGGAGAGTTACTAAGAGAAGTGGTAGGGGCAGCACTCTAGTTAGTGCAGAGCCCAGAGGATTTGGTGCAGGGTCTTCTGGAGTGGAGCACAGCCAGGGACACCCATCTCCCTAAGCTCGACTTGCTCCCATAGGACACTTTTTAGCCCTAAGGGAGCTGTAGGAACTGAACTCTGAAGGGCAGTCTTATCACCAGTTCAAGTTGAGTACCCCTTGGTCTGCTGGCTTCTCCCAGGGCCCCAGCCTTCCCATGCCTGCTTGCAGTGTACCTTCAGTTGCCCTGGGGACCTGCATTGTGCTTCCTATGCTGGTGGGCCCACCTGACCAGCAGAGGGCTCCAGCAGAATGGCTTCCAAAACATGCACTGGCCTGACAGCTCCCTATACTCACTAAAGCTTCCCACGGGGCCATGGCCACTCCCCACATTGCTTTGAATGTGTGCACATGAGCAGAGCTTGCCTTCCCTGACCTAACAGCACATCTACGTGTATGCACCCTGCCTTGCCACTGCTGCTGGCATGAGTACACTCCACCTCCTCTTTTCCTATTGTACTGCCATTGCAGTTGGAGCCTTGGTGGGCACAGAGCCCGCCAGCACTGCCCCTGCCAGTGCCCTGTCCCTGTGCTCCCAGAGTGAAACAAGGCATGAAGAACAGCATACCCTCCCCTCCCCTGCCCTGAGCAGCCACCTTTGCCTGCAGGAACATACACAGAGGGTGCAGAGAGTCATGTGCTCACCAGAATTCTGTCCCCATACTAACATCACCACCAGTGAAACCACAGGCATAATCACCAGTAGGAGGCCTCCCACCCACTGGGAACTGTGTTCCCTCTGCTGCAGCTGCAAACTCCCATATAGAGGCCAGCACCCTGGCACCTGACAGCCAGTGAGTGAGCACCCTGCTGTGCTACCACTGCCATTGCTGCTGACATGTGTGAACGAGGACGAATCCTGCTGCCACCTCCCTACAAAATGCTTTGGCATGAACAACCCATTGGAGTACTGTGACCAACAATCCAGAAGCAACTTGACCACTCCAGCACCGTGGACTCCTAACCTCAAGAAGCCAGAGAATGAAGTCAGGACCTGATACCAGTCCTCCAGATTTAGAGCATGCAGTTCAGAAGTTGTGAGCTGAGCTCTGGACACCTAAAATCTTCCAGAAACAAAGGCGCAATCGTCTGAACCCACCATATGCTGCAATCAAACCTTCACGTCATCAAATAGGATAAAAGAAAAAACCCATCCAAAGGACAGAAATTTCAAATATTGAAGAAACACCAGCCCACATAGATGAGAAATAGGCAGTGCAAGAATTCTGCCATCTCAAAAAGCCAGAGTATCTTCTTTCTACCAAGTGACTACACTAGCCCTCTAACAAGGGTCATGAACCAGGCAAAATGGCTGAAATGACAGAAGTAGAAATCAAAATATGGATAGAAATGAAGATAAGATGCAGAAGTACATTGAACCTCAATCCAAGGAAGCTAAATATCAAAATAATACAAGAGCTGGCAGAAAAAATAGCCAGTATAGAAAAGAATGTAAATGACCTGAAAAAGCTGAAAAACACACTACAAGAATTTGATAGTGCAATTGTAAGTATTAATAGCAGAATAGACCATGTTGAGGAAAGATATCTCAGAATTTGAAGATTGCTTTCTGAAATAAGTCAAACAAGAATAGAGAAAGAAGAAGAAAAAGGAACAAATAAAACCTCTGAGAAATATGGGATTATGTAAAGAGAACAAATCTATGACTCATTGGTGTTCCTGAAAGAGATGGGGACAAAGAAAACAACTTGGAAAACAGTTTTCAGGAACTTCCCCAACTTAGCTAGAGAGGGCAACATTCAAATTCAGGAAATGCAGGGAACCTAAGTAAGATACTTCACAAGAAATTAATCCCCAAGACCAATAATTACTAGATTCTCCAAGGTTAAAAATGAAGAAAAAAATGTTAATGGCAACTAGAGAGTAAGCCCATCAGAGTAACAGCAGACCTCTAAGCAGAAACCCTACAATCCAGAAGAGGTTTGGGGAACAATTGTCAACATTCTTAAAGAAAAGAAATTCCAAACCAGAATTTTATATCCAACCAAACTAAGCTGCTTAAGAAAAGAAGAGATAATAACCTCTTCAGACAAGAAAGTGCTGAGGGAATTCATTACCACCACATCTGCCTTATAAGAGCTCCTGAAGGAATCATTAAATATGGAAAGAAAAGACCATTACCAGCCACTACAAAAACACCGTTAATTATCCACACAATAATAGTGAGAGACTTCAACACATCACTGACAATATTAAATAGATCATTGAGGCAGAAAATTAACAAAGTTATTCAGGACCTGAACTCAGCACTGGATCAAATAAACCTGATAGACATCTATAGAACTCTCAGCAACTCTCAGCCTAAAAACAAAACATTCTTCTCATCCCCATATAAGTCATACTCTAGTCAACCACACAATTGGATGTAAAATAATCCTCAGCAAATGCAGAATGACTGAAATCATACCAACTACTCTCTCAGACCACAGTGCAATAAAGTCAAAACGAAGAAAATCTTTCAAAACCATATAATTACATGGAAATTAAATAAACTTCTCCTGAATGACTTTTGGGTAAATCATGAAATTAAGGCAAAAATCAAGAAGTTATTTGAAACTAATGAAAACAAAAATAATACATGCCAGAATCCCTGGAACACAGCTAAGGCAGTGTTAAGAAGGAAATTTATAGCACTTGAGACCCACATCAAAAAGTTCAAAAGATCACAATTTAACAACCTAACTTCACAACTAAAAGGACTAGTGAAACAAGATTAAACAAATCCCAAAGCTAGCAGAAGACAAGATATAACGAAACTCAGAGCTAAACAGAATGAGATTGAGACACACCCACAAAAAAAGGATTCATAAGATTGACAAATCCAGGAGTTGGTTTTTGGAAAAACAAAAAAAGAATAGACCAATAGCTAGACTAAGTTAGAAATGGCAAAGGGGATATTACCACTGACATCACAGAAATACAAAGAACCATCAGAGAATATTATGAACACTTCTATGCACATGCGTTGGAAAATCTAGAGGCAATGGATAAATTCTTGGACACAAAAACCCTCCTGATACTAAACTGGGAGGACATTGAATCTGTGAACAGACCAATAACAAATTCTGAAACTGAATCAGTAATAAATAGCCTACCAACCAGAAATCGATCAGGACCAGATGGATTCACAACCAAATTCTAACAGATGTACAAAGAAGAGCTGAAAAGAAGCTCTTCTTACAGAAACTATTCCAAAAAATTGAGGAGGAGGGACTCCTCCCTAACTCATTCTATAAGGCCAGCATTATCCTGATATCAAAACCTGGAAGAGGCATAACAAAAAAGAAAATTTCAGGCCAATATTCTTCATGAACATTGATACAAAAATCCTCATCAAAATACTTGCAAAACAAACCAAGCAACACATCAAAAAGTTAATACACCACAATCACATAAGCATTATCCCTGGGATGCAAGATTGGTTCAATATATGCAATTCAATACATGTGATTCATCACATTTATTCATCATATAAACTAAAGACAACATCTTAATAGATGCAGCTAATGCTTTCAGTAAAATTCAACATCACTTTATGTTAACTACTCTCAATAAACTAATTATTGAAGGAACATACCTCAAAATAATAAGAGCCATCTATGACAAATCCACAGCCAGCATCAAGCTAAATGGGCAAAAGCTGAAAGCATTCCCCTTGACTACTGGCACAAGACAAGGTTGCCCTTTCTCACCACTTCAATTCAACATAGTATCAGAAGTTCTAGCCAGAGCAATCAGGCAAGAGAAACAAAGAGCATCCAAATAGGAAAAGATGAAGGAAAAGTATCCCTGTTTGCAGACAACATGATCCTATATCTAGAAAACCACATAATCTCAGGCCAAAAGCTCCTTAAACTGATAAACAACTTCAGCAAAGTCTCAGGATACAAAATCAATTTACAACAATTGCTAGCATTCCTATACACCACAACAATCAAGCCATGAGGTAAATCAGGAATCCAATTCCATGCACAATCACCACAAAAAGAATAAAATATCTATGAATACAGCTAACTAGGGAGTTGAAAGTTCTCCACAAAGAGAACTACAAAACATAGCTCAAAGAAATCAGAAATGGCACAAACAAAGCAATAAACATTCCATGCTCACGGATAGGGAGAATTAATATTGTTAAAATGGCCATATTTCGCAAAGCAGTTTATAGAATCAGTGTTATTCCTATCAAACTACCAATGACATTCTTCACAAAAGTAGACAAAACTATTTTAAAATTCATATGAAACAAAAGCCTGAATAGCCAAGGAAATCTTAAGCAAAAAGAACAAATCTGGAGGCAACACATCACCTGACTTTATACCAAAGCTACAGTAACCAAAACAGCATGGTAATGGTACAAAAACAGGCACATAGACCAATGGAACAGAATAGACTCCCCCAGAAATAAAACCACACACCTATAGCCATCTGATCTTCCACAAAACTGACAAAAACAAGCAATGGGAAAAGGATTCCCTATTCAATAAATGGTGCTGGAATAACTGGCTCAACATATGCAGAAGATTGAAGGTGCACTCCTTCCTTATATCATATACAAAAATGAACTTAAAATGAATTAAAGACTTAAATAAAAAACTAAAAACTATAAAAATTCTGGAAGATAACCTAGGCAATATTATCCTAGACATAGGAATGGGCAAAGATTTCACAAGGAAGGCACCAAAAACAATTGCAACAAAATAAAAAATTGACAAATGGCATCTAATTAAACTAAAGAGATTCTGCAAGCAAAATAAACAGTCAACAGAGTAAACCAACAACCTACAGAATGGGAGAAAAATTTTGCAAACTGGTAAAGATCTAATATCCACCATCTGTAAGGAATGAAAGCAAATTTACAAGGAAAAAACAGCCCCATTAAAAAGTGAGCCAAGGACATGAACACTTTTAAAAAGAAGACATACATATGGCCAAGAAACATATTCATAAAATATCAATATCACTGATAATTAGAGAAATGCAAATCAAAACCACAATGAGATACCATCTCACACTAGTCATAATGGCTATTAATAAAAAGCCAAAAAACAACAGATTCTGTTGAGATTGCAGAGAAAAGGAAATGCTTATACACTGTTGGTGGTAGTGTAAATTAATTTCAACCATTTAGGAAAGTATGGTGATTCCTCAAAGAACTCAAAATGGAACTACCATTTGACCCAGCAATCTCATTACTGAGTATATGCCCAAAGGAATATAAATTATTCTATCATAAAGACACATGCACACGTATCTTCATTGCAACACTATTCCCAGTAGAAAAGACGTGAAATCAACCTAAATGCTCATGAATTGTAGACTAGATAAAGAAAATGTTATATATATATATATATATATATATATATATATATACATATATATATATATATATATATATATATATATACACACACACACACGCACATATATATATATATGCACATGTACGTAATGGCATACTATGCAGCCATAAAAAAGTAAAGTACAAGATCATGTCTTTTGCAGGAACATGGTTGGAGCTAGAGGTCATTATCCTTAACTAACATAGAAACAGAAAACCAAATATCAAATATTTTCAGTTATAAGTGGGAGCTAAATGATAAGAACACATGAACTCATAGAGGGGAGTAAAGCACTCTGGGGCCTTCCCGGGAGTGGAGGGTGGGTGAAAGGAGAGGATCAGAAAAATAACTAATGGCTACTAGGCTTAATACTCGGGTGATGAAATAATCTGTACAACAAACCCCTGTGACGAGTTTACCATGAGTTTAACAAACCTGCACATGTATCCCTGAATTTAAAAGTTAAAAAATACTGTACCCACTGAGGATGTGGGTAAGATCTCCTAGACAGTAATAGGGAATATCTTAGAAATATAATTAAGTGATGAAGATGAAAAGATCTGGGTGCATTTATAGTTCAAAGAATATATCCAATATTTTGTAGAATGATAGGATGTCAAATTTGTAAACAATCTCAGGCAACATCTAAGTCAGCCATTTCCATTTGCAATGAGGAAACCAAGCCACAGAAAAGATAACTGACTTGCTGAAGGTTATAAAGCTCATTGTGTCACAGTTCTAAATCATCAAATTAACTTAGAATACAATATAATTGTGTTTTTGTTACGAATAAAATGAGAAAAAACCTCTGAGCCTTATTTTTTCAAGCAGAACCAATACATATAAAAAGAGAAAACATTGTATACAGGAGTAAAAAAATTATAATTCGCTTTACTTAAATGAATTATAGAAATATAACTTGATTTCTGTGACATGTTTGAATATTGGATCTATCCCTTTAATATAGGTCACCATAAATATACTTTTAATTTTTCAGTTAATTTTTAACTATTTGCATATTTAAAAGGAATGTGATTTTTAAATGAATGTGAAAGATTATTGTAAGCTGTAAAGAATGAAACAAAAGTAGGTTATTATTAGCAGTAACATCTTTGCAAATTAGGTTTTGTTTTGTTCTTTGACTTTTAAATCCATATTATTTATTCCAAATGTTTCTTAGGATATTTTGTATTAAGTAAACAAAACAGATCATAATAGTCATGCAATCTTTTTTTAAAATTATACTTTAAGTTCTGGGATACATGTACAGAATGTGCGGGTTTGTTACACAGGTATACGTGTGCTGTGGTGGTTTGCTGAACCCATCAAAGTGTCATCTACATTAGGTATTTCTCCTTGCTATCCTGCCCCTAGACCTCCACCCCTCAACAGGCTGCAGTGTGTGATGTTCCCATCCCTGTGTGCATGTGTTCTCATTGTTCAACTCCCACTTAAAAGTGAGAACATGTGGCATTTGGTTTTCTGCTCCTGCGTTAGTTTGCTGAGAATGATGGTTTTTAGCTTCATGTCCCTGCAAAGGACATGAACTCATCCTTTTATATGGCTGCATAGTATTCCATGGTGTATATGTGGCACATTTTTCTAGCCAGCCTATCATTGATGGACATTTGGGTTGGTTCCAAGTCTTTGCTATTGTGAACAGTGCTGCAGTAAACATACGTGTGCATGTATCTTTATAGTAGAATGATTTATAATCCTTTAGTTATATACCCAGTAGTGGGATTGCTGGGTCAAATTGTATTTCTGATTCCAGATCCATGAGAAATCACCACACTGGTTGAACTAATTTACACTTCCAGCAACAGTGTAAAAGTGTTCCTATTTCTCTACATTGTCTCCAGCATCTGTTGTTTCCTAAGTTTTTAATGATCGTCATTCTAACTGGCATGAAATGGTATCTCATTGTGGTTGTGATTTGCATATCTCTAATGACCAGTGGCAATGAGCTTTTTTTTTTTTCATGTTTGTTGGGCACACAAATGGCTTCTTTTGAGAAGCGTCTGTTCATATACTTTGCCCACTTTCTGATTAAGTTCTTTATAGACTCTGGAGATAGTAGCTCTTTGTCAGATGGATAGATTGCAAAAATTTCCTACCATTCTGTAGGTTGCCCGTTCACTCTGATGGTAGTCTCTTTTGCTGTGCAAAAGCTCTTTAGTTTAATTATATCTCATTTGTCGATTTTGGCTTTTGTTGCAATTGCTTTTGATGTTATGGTCATGATGTTTTGGCCCATGCCTATGATTGAATGGTATTGCCTAGGTGTTCTTCTAGGGTTTTTATGGTTTTTGGTCTTACAGTTAAGTCTTTAATCCATCTTGAGTTAATTTTTGTATAACGTGTAAGGAAGTGGTTCAGTTTCAGTTTTCTGCATCTGGCTAGCCAGTTTTCCCAACACCATTTATTAAATAGGCAATCCTATTTTGTCCATTCTCGTTAGCATTTCGTCAAATCTTTTTTCATGGTTCTTAGTTTCTTTGCATTTGGTTAGAACATGTTCTTTAAGTTCACAGAAGTTTCTTACTACCCACCTTCTGAAGTCTGATTCTGTCATTTCATCACACTCGTTCTCCCTCCAACCTTGTTCCCTTGTTGGTGAGGAGTTGTGATCCCTTGTAGGAGGAGAGGTGTTCTGGTTTCAGGTGTTTTCATCCTTTTTGTGCTGGTTTCTTCCCATCTTTAAGGATTTATCCACCTGTCGACTTTGTAGTTGCTGGCTTTCAGATTGGGTCTCAAATCTTTCAGATTGACGTTCTGTTTGTTGATAATGAGGTTATTTCTGTTTCTTGGTTTTCCTTCTGACAGTCTGGCCCCTCTGCTGTAGGTCTGCTGAGGTTCACTCCAGGCCCTGCTTGCCTGGGGTTCACCTGCAGCAGCTGCTGAACAGTAAGTGTTGTTACCAATTTTCTTCTTCTGCTATCTTTGTCCCAGAAGGATACCCGTCTAGTGTCAATCTGATCTCTCCTTTATGAGGTGTCTCTTTGGATATATAGGGGTCAGGGAGCTGCTTGAGGAGACAGTCTCTTCTTTATAGGAGTTCAAATGGTGAGCTGTGAGCTCTGTTGTTCATTCAGAGCTGCTGGGCACGTACGTTTAGGTCTGCTGCAGCAGAACTCATAAACTGCTTTTTGTTCCCAGGTGCTCTGTCCCAGGGATTTAGGGCTTTATTTATGAGTTCCCATTATGCTGCTGCCTTCCTTTTTTTTTCCTTCAGACCTGCCCTGCACAGCAAGGAGGCAGCCTAGTCACTGTCTGCCTGTAGAGGCTTTGCTGAGCTGCTGTGGGCTCCGCCCAGCTGCCGAGTGAACTTCGCTGCAGTCCTGTTTATATGGATGTAGTTAGAACTGCTTTGGCGATGGTGGCCCACCTCTGTTGAGGCGGAGTCTGTCTGCTGTGGTGGGTTGCCTTGGCAACAGCAGGCTGCCTCAGCAATGGCGGGTTGCCTTGGCAAGGGGCTGCCTCAGCATTGGCCGACTACCTCCGTCATGGCGGGCTGCCTCGGTAATGGTGGATGCCCCTCCCCCACAGAGCTGGACCGTCCCGGGTTCAGCTGCACTTGCTGTGAAACTATCAATCCAGAGTTTCTGATTGCTGTTCTTTTGTGGGGGTGGGACCAGCCGAGCCTGCTCGCCTGGCTCCCTGCCTCAGAGCCTTTATTAAGTTGGTGTTCCAGTCGCCTGTTGAAGAGGTGCCGGGGTCTGTTTGTTTTCCCCTGCGGCCACTCACTGCGCTGGCTTAAACAGCGGCACTGAGGTTTGTGGCCCTTTTTTTTTTTCTGCCCTGGAATCTACTGTCCTGGTTCCCTGCTCAGTCCCCTTTTAAAATAGACGAATGGGCAACTTCCCGTGGCTCCAATCGCCAGCCAAAAGGGCACCCGGACCGGTGTATTTTGTACGGAGAACCGCTGCTCTGGGGCGCCGACAAAGCAGCCGCATGGGGCAAAGCAGCGGCACTGGCCTGCACAGCTGCGCTGGCCGAAACAGCCGTGCTGGTGACCTGTGGAGCTCCTCCGCCTGGGAATTTCCTCGTCTGTGGGCAATAAAAATGTGGTGTCCACTCACCCTCTGCGCTCTCACTGGGAGCTGCAATCCTGAGCTGTTCCTAAATGGCCATCTTGGATCAAGAAAAAAAAAAAATAAATAAATAAATAAATAAATAGGCAATCCTTTCCCCATTGCTTGTTGTTGTGAGGTTTGTCAAAAATCAGATGGTTGTAGATGTGTGGCATTATTTCTGAGGCCTCTGTTCTTTTCCATTGGTATATGTATCTGTTTAGGTACCAATATCATGCTGTTTTGTTTACTATAGCCTTGTAATACAGTTTGTAGTCAGGTAGCATGATGCCTCCAGCTTTATTCTTTTTACTTAGGATTGTGTTGGCTATTCAGGCTCTTTTTTTGTTCCAAATAAAATTTAAAGTTTTTTTTTTTTTTTATAATTCTGTGAAGAAAGTTGATGACAGCTTGATGAGGATAGCATTGAATCTATAAATTACTTTGGGCAGTATGGTCATTTTCACAGTATTGATTTTTCCTATCCATGAACATGAAATGTTTTTTAATTTGTTTGTGTCCTCTCTTGTTTCCTTGAGCAGTGTTTTGTAGTTCTCCTTGAAGAAGTCCTTCACATCCCTTGTAAGTTGTATTCATGGGTGTTTTATTCTCTTGGTAGCAGCTGTGAATGGGAGTTCACTTATGATTTGGCTCTTTGTTTTGTCTATTATTGGTGTATAGGAAGGCTTGTGATTTTTGCACATTAATTTTGTATCCTGAGACTTTGCTGAAGTTCTTATCAGCTTAAAAAGATTTGGGGCTGAGGGATGATGAGGTTTTCTAAATATACAATCATGTCAGCTGTGAACAGAGATAATTTAATTTCATCTCTTCCTATTTTAATACCCTTTATTTCTTTCTCTTGCCTGATTGCCCTGGCCAGAACTTCTAATACTATGCTTAATAAGAGTGGCGAGAGAGGGCATCCTTGTCTTGTGCCAGTTATCAAAGGCAATGCTTCCAGCTTTTGCCCATTCAGTATGATATTGGCTGTGGGTTTGTCATAAATAGTTCTCATAATTTTGAGATATGTTCTACCAGTACCTAGTTTATTGAGAGTTTTTAGCATGAAGGGCTGTTGAATATTATCAAAGGCATTTTCTGCATCTATTGAGATAATCATGTGGTTTTTGCCATTGGTTCTGTTGATGTGATGGATTAAGTTTATTGATTTGTGTATGTTGAATCAGGGTTGCATCCCATGGATGAAGCTATCTGGATTGTGGTGGATAAGCTTTTTGATGTGCTGCTGGATTCAGTTTGCCAGTATTTTATTGAAGATTTTTGCCTCGATGTTCATCAGGGACATTGGCCTGAAATTCCTTTTTTTGTTGTTGTTGTATCTCTACCAGGTTTGATATCAGGATGATGCTGGCCTCATAAAATGAGTTAGAGAGGAGTCCCTGTTTTTCTATTGTTTGGAATTGTTTTAGAAGGAATGTACCATTTCCTCTTTGTACTTCTGGTAGAATTCAGCTCTGAATCCCTCTGGTCCTGGGCTGTTTTGGTTGTTGGTGGTGGTAGGCTATTAATCATTTTCTCAATTTCAGAACTTGTTATTGGTCTATTCAGGGATTCGACTTCTTCCTGGTTTAGTCTTGGGAGGGTGTATGTGTCCAGGAAGTTATCCATTTTTAGTAGACACATGTTGGCCAGGCTGGTCTTGAACTCCTGACCTCAAGTGATCCACCCACTTCAGCCTTCCAAAGTTCTGGGATTACAAGCATGAGCCAATGCACCCAGTCGTGACTCTTGCTATGTTTTAGCAAAGAGATTGATGGCATTTTGCCCCTGCCTATCGATCTGTGGAACTTGGAACTTGAGATTAATTATTTAGGGTAACTGTTGGAAGAAATTTTTAAACAGGAAAGCATTCAAGATGTGACCTGGCTTTATCTATAAGCATACAATCATGTCCATTCACAAAAAGATGGTTTGAAATTGGAACTTGTGTTTTAAGGCAAAAGAACATAAAGGTTTGGAAAATTTGTTGCCTTACCATGTAGTAGAAAAGAAAAACTCATTTTCTGGGGAGAAATTCAAGCCTAAGCAGGCTGCAGAAATTTGCATAAGTAATTAGGAGCCAAATATTAATAGCCAAAACAATGAGGAAAATGTTTCCAGAGCATTTCAAAGATCTTCACAGCAGTCTCTCCCATCACAGGCCCAGAGGTTAAGGAGGAAAAAATGGATTCCTGGACCAGGCCCAGGGTCTTGCTGTCCTGTGCAGCCTTGGAACAAGGTGCCCTACATCCCAGCTGCTCCAGCTCCAGCCGTGGCTAAAGGGACCAGGGTATAGCTTGGGCTCTGGTTTCAGAGAGTGCAAGCCCCAAGCTTTGGTGGCTTCCATGTGATATTAGGCCTGCCAGTGAGCAGATGACAAGAATTGAATTTTGGGGGCCTCTGCCTAGATTTCAGAGGATGTATGAAAATGTTTGGATGTCCAAGCAGAAGTCTGCTGCCGGTGCAGAGTCATTGTGGAGAACTTCTACTAGGGCAATGCAGAGAGGAAATGTGGGATTGGAGCCCCCACAGGGTCCCCACTGGGGTACTACATAGTGGAGCTGTGAGAGGAGGGCCACCATTCAACCCAGAATGGTAGATCCACTGACAGCTTGCACTGTATACCTGGAAAAGACACAGGCACTCAATGCCAGCCCATGAAATCAGCTGGAAGTGGGGCTGTACCTTGCAGGGCCATAAGGGCAAAACTGCCCAAGGTCTTGTGAACCCAGTCCTTGCATCAGTGTGCCTTGAATATGAGACATAGAGTTAAAGAAGGTTATTTTGAAGCTTTAAGATTTATTGCATGTCCTGTTGGGTTTCAGACTTGCATTGGACCTGTGTCCCCTTTGCATTGGCTAAATTATACCATTTGAAACAGGAACAGTTACCCAGTGCCAATACCCCTATAGTATCTTGGAAGTAACTAACTTGCTTTTAATTGTATGGTCTCATATGCAGAAGCAACATCCCTTGTCTCAGAAGAGACTTTGGAGTTGGACTTTCAGATTAATACTGGAATGAATTAAGACTTTGGAGGATGGTTGAGAAGGCATGATTGTGTTTTGAAATGTGAGGAGGACATGAAATTTGGGAGGGGCCAAGGTTAGAATGGTATCATTTGGCTCTGTGTTCCCACCCAAATCTCACCTCAAATTGTAATCCCCATGTGTGGAGGGAGGCACCTGGAGGAAGCTGATTAGATCATGAAGGCAGTTTTTCTCTTGCTGTTCTCATGACAGTGAGTGTGTTTTTACAAGATCTAATTGTTTAGAAGTGTGGCATATCCCCCTTTGCTTGCTCTCTCTTTCTCTAGCTGCCACATAAGATCCGTGTTGCTTTGCCTTCAACTGTCGCCATGATTGTAAGTTTCCTGAGTCCTCCCCAGCCATGCAGAACTGTGAGTCAATTAATATTCTTTTCTTTATAAATTGCCCAGTCTCAGGTAGTTCTTTATAGCAGCATGAAAGTGGACTAATACAGTGATTCACTTAGATTTATACAGGTACCAGGGGTCAGTGTAACTAACTGAAACCCCTATCACTTTTTCTATCCTAAGGGAATGTTTCTTTTTTTTAGAATCTAAAAGTGATCGTCTGAAAATCACTGAGAGGAATAGTTTAACTCTAGGATTTCCATCATTTTAGGTTTGAAAGGAAATATTAGAAATTTTACCTCCACTAAAAACTTCACTATGGAGAGAAAATGTAACTTATTTATTTTGCTTTTAATTAATTTGGCCTCTCTCTTAATTGCTCTACCCACTGGCAGGTGGTGTTAAAAAATACTTAATGTCCAATTCAGCTTAAACTCTAGTGTTATCTAAGACACTAAACAGTTTCTTTCACTGGTGTTCACTTTCTCATGGTAAAATACTTATTCTCTAAGCAGGTTCCCCTTCCTCCCTGCTAAATTGTTTGTAAAAGCTTTCAAAGATTGAAATGACATATTTTTTTATACAGCTTGTTTGTTATATGTCAGGTCTTCCTTTTATAGGCATATACTAGATAAATTTAACTATATGGGCTCCCAGTTATTTTCAGAAATAAGCTAACAGAGCTTCATTAGTTAAAGATGAAAATATCTACCTACTAGTTAACCAATTTAAAAAGTTCTATAATCTTTAATTACTATATAGAAAATAATCTTACTACTTTAAATACAGAAAGGAGGTGAAGTGATAAAATGGGAATGTACCGTAATCCAGTGTCAAGATTCTAAGATGATATAACCTCAGACTTCTGCCTATACTACTTCCTAGCCATATTTGAAGTCTGTATCTTTTGGTGTCTCTGTGCTGAGTTGAATGGAGTCTATTCTGAAAGTATTAGTATTTGCAGAGGCCTCATGGGATCTTGAAAGTGATCCAGGATTCATGGAAAAAGAAAAGAGCACACAAAGGAGGTAGCATCTGTCCCTGGGGATCTTGCAGTTTTGGTTGTAAGTGACAGATGGATGGTCAAGATATTATAGTTCTTTGATGAAAAGGGTTTAAGCAAAACTAAAAATACATAATACAAGGTCAGTGTGAAATTAGGACAAACAGCAGGAAAATTAGGCAACAACCTTGACAAGGTAAAAATTATTTACCTCTTCTTCCAGTCAATATGTGTTTTTTAAGGTTATATTTTATTTTTAATTAACATAATAATTGGACTCCTTTAGGAGTTCAGTGTGATATTTCAGTATATGTATACATTATGTAATAATCAAATCAAGGTATTCAGCATATCCATCACCACAAACATTTATCATTTCCTTATGATGAGAATATTGAAATTCCTCTCTTCATTTTGAAATATACAATGGTATTAACTATAATCATCCTGCTGTGCAATAGAACATCAGAATTTATTTCTCTTAACTGTATTTTTGTACCCGTTAACCAATCTCTCCTAATACTCTCTCCCCTCTACCCTTTCTAGCCTCTGGTAACTACTATGCAATCCTCTACTTCTATGAGATCACCTTTTTTAGATTTAACAAATGAGTGAAATCATGCAGTATTTGTCTCTTTGTGCCCAGCTTATTTCACTTAACACAGTGTCCTCTAGGTTCATCTATGTTGCCATAAATGGTAAGATTTCATGATTTATAGCTAAATAGTATTCTGTTATGTATATATACCAAATTTATTTTCTATTCATCTGTTAATAGTTACTTAGATTGGGTTCATATCTTAAGCTATTCTTGAATTGAATATTGAATAGTGCTTCAATTAACATGGAATACAGATATCTCTTTGACATTCTATTTCCTTTGGATAAATATCCAGTAGTGGGATTGCTAGATCATATGGTAGTTCCATTTTTAAGTTTGTTTGGAACCTCCACACTATTTTCTATAATGGCTATAGTAGTTTACATTCCCATCAACAGTGTATATATGGGTTCTCATTTCTCCACACCTACATTTATTATTTTTTGTCTTTTTAGTAATAGCCATTCTAATTGGGATAAAGTAATATTGTGGTTTTTAAGTGCATTTCCCTGATAATTAATGATGTTAAGCATTTTTCTTTTTCATTTATCTGTTGGCCATTTTTATGTCTTCTTTGGAAAAATGTCTTTTCAGGTCTTTTGCCCATATCGTAATTATGTTGTTTTGCTATTAAGTTGTTTGTGTTCCTTGTAATATTCATGGTTGAACTTAACCTCTTACCAAGTGCATAGTTTGCAAATATTTCTTTCGTTTTGTACGTTCTGTCTTTGTTAACTGCTTACTTCATCATTCAGAAACTTTATCTTGATGCAATACCATTTGTCTAATTTTGCTTTTCTTTCCTGTGCTTTTGATTTCTTACCCAAAATTTCTCTGCCCAATGTCACAAAGCATTTATCCTATATTTTCTTCTAGTAGTTTTATATTTTCAGGTCTTACATTTAGGTCTTAGTCAATTTTGAGTTGATTTTTGCATGTGGTGAGAGATAGAGGTCTAGTTTCATTTTTCTGAATATGTATATCCATTTTATCCTAGCACCATTTATCAAAGAGACTGTCCTTAATCCAGTGTATGCCTTTGGCACTTTTGTTGAAAACCAGTTGGCTGTAAATGCATGGATTTATTCCTGTGGTCCCTATTCTGTCCATTAATCCTATATTAGTATTATTTGATGAAATAATGGTATTTGATCAAAACCAAATGGTATTTGATCAAATGTGTCTATGTATCTGTTTTTATAGCAATGTCATGCTGTTTTAGTTACTATATCTACAGGCACTGGGGTTGTGCTGTTCCACAGGGCCTAGGCTCCACATAGCCAGGGTTAGGGTGCTACCAGCACTGGGATGGAAAAGATGGTGTGCCTACCATGGCATTTATTACCAGCGGGTAGAGAGCTGTAGCCACTTAGCTGGGGAATTGTGTACTCCTGTGTATGGATGCAGTGTAGTGACAGTGGAGCTTCAAGAATGGGGAGATGCAGTGGCTACTGGTCCCTAGAGAAGGACTCACTCTGGTAGTGGTTCTGGTCTCATGATGGCACAATGTTAACAGTGGATTGGCTCGCAATGTGGACTCATTCTTTGAAGCAACACAGCCATGTGAACTCCAGGCAGCTCCTTAGACTGGGCTCAGAGCCTGTAAGGATTGTATAAATCTCCAGCAGCAAGGACTGTGGGTATCTGCAGATTTAATAGGGGCTTCTCTTTTTCAGCAGAGAGAGTAGTCTCCCCTGTTTTTGAGCTGATCTTGATTGCGGAGATGGGTCAGCAAGGGCAGGGTGTTTCCTCCCCCTTTTTTATGTGGGCATCTTGAGTCTCTGTGCTTCATAAGGTCTCTGCCCCTCTCCTGTTGCACTTAGGTGCTTTCCTTCAGGTACTGTAGCTGAAATGTGGTTGTTTGTTCATTGTTTTGGTTCTTTGGGGGAGGAGTGTTAGGCACTTCTAGTCAGCCACCTTGCTTGATATCACTCCAGTCAATATTTTTTAGGTGGTATTAATTGTTAAAGGGGAACCAAGAGTATTTATTATGAACAAATGTTTGTAACATTTAGCCCAGTGACATGGGAAACAATCAAAGTATGTAAGAATTGCAAGATGAGAGTTATATAACATTAGCAATTGTGGATAGAATCCATACAGTTCAGTTTTGGAGAACCTGTTTCTTTCTTTTTTTTTTAATGTGTAGAACAAAAATCAACTAATAAATACATTAGCAATGGGAAAAGATGATCATTTTTATAAGTTATTTATATCATTTCAAATAAGTTACTTTCGCCTCTGAACTCCAGTTTCCTCATTTAATGAATTATGTGTGTAGGCTAAATTATCTTTCTTTAAATAAACTGTTTATTTTGGAATAATTTTAGATTTTCCAGAAATCTGCAGATGTAATAAGGAGGGTTCTCATATATCCTTCACCAATTTTCTGCAGTTGTTAACATCTTACATTATTATATTTGTCAAAACTAAGAAACCAACATTGGTATATCATTATAACCTAAACTCTAGACTTGATTCAAATTCTACCTATTTTCCCATTTCTGGGAAATATATATATATATATTCCCATAAATTGAGGTTTGCTTAGTGATTTTCTCCTTATTAGACTGGGATTATGAATTTTTGGTAAGGATACCACAGAAGTGAAGTCCTTCCACAGAAGTTATAATCACATCATATTGGGGAGTACACAATATCTACATGATTCATCACCAGTGGTGTTAATCTTGATCAATTGATTAGAATAGATCTGTATTAGTTTTTGATGGCTCACATAGTACATTGTCAAAGCTCATGATCTTAGAGTTACAGAGTTCAAAAGTCTGACACAGGTCTCACTGGGCTAAAATCAAGGTTTTGTCAGGGCTGCATTCCATTATAGAGGGTCATAAAGAATCTATTTTATTCCCCTTTCCAGCTCCTAGCAGCCATCTGTATTCATGGCTCATTGCTTCCTTCCTCCACTATCAAAGCCACCACCTGTGAGTCAAGTTCTCACACACCATTGCCTTGACATTGCTTCTGTAATCATATCTCCCATTGACTCTGTCTCTTTTTTCACCTTCCTCTTCCCTATTTAAGGACTCCTGTGAGTATATCAGACCCAGTCAGTTGATCCAGGATAATCTTCCTATTCTAAATATCAGATGATTAGCAACTTTAAGCTCATCTGCAACCTTAATTTCCCCTTGCCATGTAACTTTATCTATTCATGGATACCAGGGATTCAGACGTAGATATCTCAGGAGGGGGCATGGCTCTCCCTACCAAAGGTAGTATTTACCACATTTCTCCATTGTAATGATACTGTTATTATCCTTACATATTCTTTTCTTTGGAAGCAAATTATGAAGTAACACTAAAAGGAAAAAAGGGAAAATCAAGCTTTATTTTCTTGAGTGCGGACACACAGACACACTTTAGAATCCTTATGCATGTGAGATTTGTCTCTTCTCCCTCATTTATTTATTCAATCATTTGTTTCTATTAATATTGACTCATGCATATTTATTTATACTTTATTTTATAAATCAAATATTATTCCATTCATTTTGTTATTCAAATGACCATTTATTTTTGTTATTTTTTTAAAAAATGATCACTATAGAAATGTGTGCAGTAAAAGTCCAAAATCTCTTTGCCCCTCTCAATGTTATTTTCCACAGATAACAAGTATTATCAATTTGTGTGTAT
>NW_016107900.1:353387-361522 GCF_001604975.1 Cebus imitator
TGTGATACCTAGGCTGCAGTTCAATGGTACAATCCCAGCTTGCTGCAATCTCTGCTTCCTGGGTTCAAGCGATTCTCCTGCCTCAGTCTCCTGAGTAGCAGGGATTACAGGCATACACTACCACACCCAGCTAATGTTTGTATTTTTAGTAGAGATGAGGTTTCACCATATTTGCCAGGCTAGTCCCAAACTCTTGACCTCAAGTGATCCACCCTCCTCGGCCTCCCAAAGTGCTGGGATTACAGGCATGAGCAACCACACCCAGCCTGTGTGTTCCGTCTTAAGGGAGAAGATGATATTCAGTTCCAGCTGCTTGTTTTAATGTGAGAAACAATCTTGTGTTTCTCATCTCTTCAGATGTTGTCACCATCTCTTCAGATTTCTAGAAAAGCAGGAGATTTGAATTATTATGTGAAACACTGGAAACTAAGCTCAAATTTATTAAATATTGAGTGGGTCTAACAAAACACATCTGCACATCAAATCTGGTTAATTTGCTGTCAACTTGTGACTCACATTAAAGGGTGTGGCCAAATGAAGAACATATACAATCAGCACTACTACCAAGGAAAAGAGAGTAACTTTAAGTTGGTGCAGCCACAGTAGACTTGGAAGTGAAGGTGGCTTTTTTAAGGGCCTGAGAGCCTGAACAATAGAATGTGAGGATCCTGGCTTCAAAGCACTTCAGGTACATATGATTAGACCCCAAAATACTAAGGACTCTACTTCTAATGTTATAGAGACCTTGTGATTTTACTAACCAAAATCTTCATACATCATTGACATACAGAAGCTGCAATGACATTAGTATAGTATCAGAACACAAAAACTAATCATTTAATTGTACTATGCTATGGACACAGGCAAAAACTATGGGTTAGGTTTGCAATAAGAAGCCCCCTGGAAGAGGAACATTAAAAAAATGGAGCATGCCCAGATTCAGGCAACTAGAGTAGTACAATAATTATAAACCATAAGGTTCAGATATCTATAGCCAGAATGAGACAAAAGAAATATAAATTGATTCATGCCACTGCTTTGCTTAAACCCTGTAATGGTTAATATTCAGTGTCAATTTGATTCAATTGAAGGATACAAAGTATTGATCCTGGGTGTTTCTGTGAGGGTGTTACCAAAGGAGATTAACATTTAAATCAGTGGGCTGGAAAAGGCAGACCTTAATCTAGGTGGACACAATCTAATCAGCTACCAGCAGGTTTAGAATTTAAGCAGGCAGAAAAATGTGAAAAGAGAGACTGGCCTAGCCTCCCAGCCTACATCTTTCTCCCATGCAGGATGCTTCCTACCCTCAAACATCAGAATCCAAACTTATTCAGTTTTGGAAGATGGACTGGCTCTACTTGCTCCTCAGCCTGCTGACAGCCTATTGTGGAACCCTGTGATCATGTAAGTGAATATTTAATAAGGTTCCCTTCATATACATATATTTCATTGGTTCTGTCCCTCTAAAGAACCCTGACTAATACAGATTTTGGCAGCAAGAGTGGTTCTGGAGGAAGAGAATATTAAGGATGGAGTTTTGGGGTTTCTGGAGTCAGCTGCTTAATATGAATAGGCCCAAAAATACTAAGGACTCTATTTCTAATATTATGGAGAACACTGATAGTCCTTGGTGTAAACTGTTTAGAGAGTTATGCAAAATGGATACATCTGAGACTCCAGATTCACCACTCGTGAGAGGCAAGGGGTTTAGTGACCCTATACATAATACCTTTGACCATATGTGGAGAACCAAGGAACATAATGAAGCTGGTTGGTTCCTAAGCTCAGTGGACACAGTGATGAAAGAAAATGATGAACTCAGGGATTCTGTCTCCCACTTCAGAAGCAGATACTGAGCCTAAAATCTGCTAAAATTGCCCTGAGTAAGAGTCTTATCTCCCTTAGAGAAAGAGCTGAAATTGTGGAAAAACTGACACAAGCTCTTATCATGTGAGTGGCTGAACTGCAATGAAAGATGCATGCACAGCCTTGCTAGGTATCTACTGTTAAAGTAAGGGCATTGATTGGAAAAGAATGAGACTCTGCAACTTGGAATGGCAAAGTATGGGAGGATCCTGATGAAGCTGAGGACACTGAGTTTGTAAACTCTGATGAACCTTTCTTGCCAGAAGGAACAGTTTCCCCATCCCCAGTATTGGCAAGATCCCCTCCCGACCCATGCTACCATCATCCTTTCAGCCTTTGTCTGAGAAAATAAACCCTGCACTGCCTGAAGCAACAGTGATTGTCTCCCCTGAGGTAGTTGCCAGGCAATATAATGTTGATTCACACAGGAAGCCATGTCCAACACCTCTGTTTGCTTCTAGAACTATAACCAGACTAAAGTTCTAGCAGGACCCTAGAGGTAAGGCTGAAAGTATGACCCATGGAGGCATGCCTCACTCAAAAAGAACTGTTTGAGTTTTTTCATTTATATAAACAGAAATCTGGAGAACAGGCATGGGAATGGATATGAAAGGTATGGGATAATGATGGAAGAAACACAGAATTGGGTCAGACTGAATGTACTGATTTGGCCCAATAAGTAGGGACTCTGCATTTAATGTTGCAGCTTGAGGAGTTAAAACAACATTCTAATAGTTTATTTGCTTGGTTAGCTAGAATATGGATTACAAAATGGCCTGCTGTGAGTGTGCTGGAAATGCCTGATCTCCCTTGGTTTAATGTAGAGGAAGAGATCCAAAGGCTTAGGGAAATTGGGATGGTGGAGTGGATTAGTCACTTTAGACCTACTTATCTTAGCTGTGAGCGTCCAGAAGATACACCCTTGATCAATGCCTTGCTAAATAGGTTTGCGAGGGCAGCATCTGCATCTTTGAAGAGCCCTGTAATTGCTCTTCTCTGTATTTCAAATCTCACAGAGAGAACTGTAGTCACTCAACTACAAAATTTAAATACAATGGGAATAATTGGATCCCAAGGTGGCAGGGGCCAAGTGGCAGCAGTCAACTACTCAATCATCAAAGGCAAGGTGGGTGTAGCTATCATAATGGGCAGCAGAAGCAAAGCAGCAATCAGAATAGTCTTGACTCATGTAGGGCTCTGGCACTGGCTAATTAATCATGGTGTTCCTAGAAGTAAAAATGTTAGGAAGCCTACTGCATTCTTACTTAATTGGTACAAGCAGAAACTTCTATGTAGAATAGACAAAAGAACTAATATGAATTATAAAAATAGAGAATCATGCCCCCTCAATTTCCAGACTTGAGTCAGTTTACAGAAATAGAACCCCTTGAATTAGGGGAAGATCAGGTTCCCATGAGGAAGGACCTTACTACATTTCCCCCAATTTATGCAGTG
Organism: Cebus imitator; assembly: GCF_001604975.1. Taxonomy (NCBI): domain Eukaryota; kingdom Metazoa; phylum Chordata; class Mammalia; order Primates; family Cebidae; genus Cebus; species Cebus imitator. The sequence goes on from NW_016107900.1 coordinate 356,712, forward strand.
AATCTTTCTCCTATCCTTCCCCAAGGAGACCTCTGGCCTTTTACCAGAGTAACAGTACATTGGGGAAAGGGAAATTATCAGACATTTTGGGAACTACTGGACACTGGCTCTGAGCTGACTTTGATTCCAGGGGACCCAAAACATCATTGTGATCCTCCAGTTAAAGGAAAGGCTTATGGAGGTCAGGTAATTAATGGAGTTTTAGCTCAGGTCCAACTTAATGGAGTATTAGCTCAAGTCCAGCAGGTCCCTGGACTCATCCTATGGTCATTTCCCCAGGGCCAGAAAGCATAATTGGCATAGACATTCTTAGCAGCTGGCAGAAACCCCACATTGGCATCCTGACTAGTAGGGTGAGGGCTATTATGGTGGGAAGGACCAAATGGAAGCCATTGGAGCTGCCTCTACCTAGAAAATTAGTAAATCAAAAATAATGTGACATCCTTGGAAGGACTGCAGAGATTAGTGTCATCATCAAGGATTTAAAAGATGCAGGAGTGGTGATTCCCACAACATCCCCATTCAACTCTTCCATTTGGCCTCTGCAGAAGACAAATGGATCTTGGAGAATGACAGTGGATTACTGTAAGCTTAACCAAGTGGTGACTCCAATTGCAGCTGGTGTACCAGATGTGGTTTCATTGCTTGAGCAAATTAACACATCTCCTGGTACCCGGTATGCAGCCATTGACTTGGCAAATGCCTTTTCTCCATTCCTGTCCATAAGGCCTACCAGAAGCAATTTGCCTTCAGCTGGCAAGGCCAGCAATATAACTTTAATGTCCTACTTCAGGAGTGTATCAACTCTCTGGCTTTGTGTCATAATCTTATTCAAAGAGACCTTGATCACTTTTCACTTTTGCAAGATATCACACTGGTCCATTATGTTGATGACATTATGCTGATTTGATCCAGTGAGCAAGAAGTAGCAAGCACACTGTACTTATTGATGAGACATTGGTGTGCTAGACAATGGGAAGTAAATCTGACTAAAATTCTGCAACCTTCTACCTCAGTAAAATTTCTAGGGGTCCAGTGGTGTGAAGCCTGTCAAGAGGTTTCTTTTAAGGTGAAGGATAAGTTGCTGCATTTGGCTCCTCCTACAACAAAGAAAGGGGCACAGCACCTAGTGGGTCTATTTGAATTTTGGAGACAACATGTTATTCATTTGGGTATGTTAGTCAGCTCATTTATTCAGTGACCCAATAGGCTTCCAGTTTTGAGTAGGGTCCAGAACAGGAGAAGGCTCTCCAATAGGTCCAGGCTGCTGTGCAAGCTGCTCTGCCACTTGGGCTATATGACCCAGCAGATCCAATGGTGTTTGACGTGTCAGTGGCAGATAGGGATATTGTTTGGAGTCTTTGGCAGGCTCCCATAGGTGAATCACAGTGGAGACCTCTAGGATTTTGGAGCAATGTCCTGCCATCCTCTGCAGATAACTACTCTACTCTCAGGAGACAGCTCTTGGACTGGTACTGGGCTTTGGTGGAAACTAAACATTTGACTATGGGTCATGAAGTTGCCATGCGACCTGAACCGGCTATCATGAACTGGGTGCTTTCTGATCCATCTTGCCGTAAAGTGGGTTATGCACAACAGCAATCCATCATCAAATGGAAGTGGCATATACATAATCAACCTCGTGCAGGTCCTGAAGGCACAATAAGTTACATGACAAAGTGGCTCAAATGCCCAAGTTCTCCACTCCTGCCACCCTACCTTCTCTCCCCCAGCCAGCACCAGTGGTCTCATGGGGAGTTCCCTACAATCAGTTGACAGAGGAAGAGAAGACTAGAGCCTGGTTCACAGATGGTTCTGCATGATATGCAGGTACCACCCAAAAGTGGACATCTACAGAACTGCAGCCCTTTCCTGAGAGAAATCCCTGAAGGACAGTAGTGAAGGGAAATCTTTCCAGTGGGCAGAACTTGAAGCAGTGGACCTGGTTGTATACTTTGCATGGAAGGAGAAATGGCCAGATTTGCAATTATATACTGATTCATGGGCTGCAGTCAATGATTTGGCTGGATGGTTAGGGACTTGCAAGAAGCATGATTGGAAAATTGGTGACAAGGAAATTTGGGTTAGAGGCCTGTGATCTCTCTGAGTGGTCAAACGCTGTGAAGATATTTGTATCCCATGTGAGTGCTCACCATTGAGTGACCTCAGCAGAGGAGTATTTTAATACTCAGCGGATAGGATGACCTATTCTGTGGAGACCACACAGCTTCTTTCCGCATCCACCCCTGTCATCACCCAATGGACCCATGAAAAAAGTGACCATGGTGGCATGGATAGAGGCTGCACATGGGCTCAGCAACATGGACTTCTACTCACCAAGGGTGACCTGGCTATGGCCAGTGCTGAGTGCTCAAATTGCCAGCAGCAGAGGCCAATACTGAGCCCTCAATATGGCACCATTACTCAGGGTGATCAGCCAGTTAACTGGTGGCAGGCTGATTATATTAGACCTCTTCCATCATGGAAATGCAGAGGTTTATCCTCACTGGAACAGACACTCCAGATACGGGTTTGCCTATCTGCATGCAATGCTTCTGCTAAGGCTACCACCTGTGGACTCATGGAATATCTTATTCACCATCATGGTATTTCACACAGAATTGCCTCTGACCAAGGCACTCATGTTATGGCTAAAGAAGTGCATCAGTGGTCTCATGCTCATGGAATTCAATGGTCTTACCATGTTCCCCATCATCCTGAAGCAGCTGGGTTGATAGAACAATGAAATGGCCTTTTGAAGTCACAATTACAATGCCAACTACATGACAATACTTTGCAGGACTGGGGTAAGGTTCTCCAGAAGGCCGTGTATGCTCTGAATCAGCACCCAATATATGGTACTATTTCTCCAATAGCCAGGATTCTTGGGTCCAGGAATCAAGAGGTGGAAGTGGAAGTGGCAGCACTCACCATCACCCCTAGTGATTCACTAGAAAATTTTGCTTCCTGTCCCCATGACATTACGTTCTGCTGGCCTAGAGGTCTTAGTTCCCAAGGGAGGAATGCTGCCACCATGAGACACAACAACAATTCCGTTAAACCTGGACACTTTGGTCTCCTCCTACCTTCAAGTCAATAGGCTAAGAAGGGAAGTACAGTGTTGGCTGGGGTGATTGACTTAGACTATCAAGATGAATTCAGTCTACTACTCCATAAAGGAGGCAAGGAGGAGTATGCAGGAATATAAGAGATCCATTAGGGCATCTCTTATTATTACCATGCCCTGTGATTAAGGTCAATGAGAAGCTACAGCAGGCCAATCCAGGCAAAACTCCATATGACCCAAACCCTTCAGGTTTGGGTCACTCTACCAGGTAAAAAACACAACCTGCTGAGGTGCTTGCTGAAGGCAAAGGAAATACAGAATGGGTAGTAGAAGAAGGTAGTCATTAATAGCAGCTATGACCACTGGACCAGCTGTAGAATCTAGGACTGTAACTGTCATAAGTATTTCCTCTTTATTTTGTTAAAAACATGTTTGTGCATGTATACATTTGTACTAAGAAAATATCTTCATTTTCTTTTCTTTCTTCTTTATCATGTGACATAAGATTTACTTACTTCACATCAGCATTTAAGTATTATTAACTTTATGTAACAGTATTTGGGTTAGGGATTGGCTCATTCCCAGTTGTACAAAGGATAACTGTATTATCTTAGGTGTAATTATGACCTTGTTATTGTCTTTATTTGAAGATGATATATAGCCTCAAGAGATGTGTATGGGTTCAAGTTGACAAGAGCTGGACTTGTGAGGGTTAATACTGAGTGTCAACTTGATTGGATTGAAGGATACAAAGTATTGACCCTGGGTGTGTCTGTGAGCATGTTGCCAAAGGAGATTAATATTTGAGTCAATGGGATAGGGAAGGCAGATCCACCCTTAATCTTGCTGGGCACAATCTAATCAGCTGCCAGCTAATTTAGAATATAAGCAGGCAGAAAAATGTTAAAAGAGAGACGGGCCTAGCCTTCCAGCCTACATCATTCTCTGATGCTGGATGCTTCTTTCCCTCGAACATCAGACTCCAAGTTCTTCAGTTTTGGAACTCGACTGGCTATCCTTGCTCCTCAGCCTGCAGATGGCCTATTGTGGGAGTTTGTAATTGTGTTTTTTTTTTTTTTTTTTATATTTTTTTTTTTTTTTTTTTTTTTTTTTTTTTTTTTTTTTTTTTTTTTTTTTTTTTTTTTTTTTTATTTTTCAATTATACCTCAATAAACCTGGGAAAAACTAGCTGGTTTTTAATTTCAGCAGCATTTTTGTAGTTCTCAGCATACACATCTTTTTTTTTAATTTTTCAACTTTTATTTTAGAATCAGGGAGTACATGTGCAGGATTGGCACAGAGGTATATTGCATGATGTTGAGGTCTGGGGTATGACTGAACCCATCACTCAGATATTGAGCATAGTACCCAATGGATAGTTTTTCAGCTCTTTACCCCATCCTTCTCTCTCCCCTCATATAGTCCCCAGCGTTTACTCTTTTCATCTTTATGTCCATGTGTACCCAGTGTTTAGCTCCCACTTATATGTGAGAACATGTGATATTTGGTTTTCTGTTTCTGTGTTAGTTCGCCTAGGATAATAGCCTCCAGGTGCGTCCATGTTGCTGCAAAGGACATGATTTTATTCTTTTTTATGGCTGCATAGTATTCCACAAGTCTTACAATTCCTTATAAAGTTTTTTCTTAATTTATTTTTGTTGTTATTATAAATGGAATTTTTTTTTTTTTTTTGAGACAGAGTTTCACTCATGTTGCCCAGGCTGGGGTGCAATGGCGCGATGAT